>NC_086453.1:177273634-177446134 GCF_028390025.1 Pseudophryne corroboree | reverse complement strand
AGTAAAAGGCCATTCAAGCCTATACATCTGGCCACGATATAGTCAAAGGAGGTGGAATGCACCTGTCTCAAGCGCAGTGGAGAATGATTTCAACGTTGTGCAAGGTTCTGCAACCTTTTGAACTTGCCACACGTGAAGTCAGTTCAGACACTGCCAGCCTGAGTCAGGTCATTCCCCTCATCAGGCTTTTGCAGACGAAGCTGGAGGCATTGAAGGAGGAGCTAAAACAGAGCAATTCCGCTAGGCATGTGGGACTTGTGGATGGAGCCCTTCATTCGCTTAACCAGGATTCACGGGTGGTCAATCTGTTGAAATCAGAGCACTACATTTTGGCCACCGTGCTCGATCCTAGATTTAAAACCTACGTTGGATCTCTCTTTCCGGCAGACACAAGTCTGCAGAGGTTCAAAGAACTGCTGGTGAGAAAATTGTCAAGTCAAGCGGAACGCGACCCGTCAACATCTCCTCCTTCACATTCTCCCGCAACTGGGGGTGCGAGGAAAAGGCTACGAATTCCGAGCCCACCCGCTGGCGGTGATGCAGGGCAGTCTGGAGCGACTGCTGATGCTGACATCTGCTATGGACTGAAGGACCTGGCAACGATTACTGACATGTCGTCTACTGTCACTGCATATGATTCTCTCACCATTGAAAGAATGGTGGAGGATTATATGAGTGACCGCATCCAAGTAGGCACGTCAGACAAGTCCGTACGTATACTGGCAGGAAAAAGAGGCAATTTGGAGGCCTTTGCACAAACTGGCTTTATTCTACCTAAGTTGCCCTCCCTCCAGTGTGTACTCCGAAAGAGTGTTTAGTGCCGCCGCTCACCTTGTCAGCAATCGGCGTACGAGGTTACTTCCAGAAAATGTGGAGAAGATGATGTTCATTAAAATGAATTATAATCAATTCCTCCTTGGATACATTCACCAGCAGCAATTGCCTCCAGAAAATACACGGGGACCTGAGATGGTGGATTCCAGTGGGGACGAATTAATAATCTGTGAGGAGGGGGATGTACACAGTGAAAGGGGTGATGAATCGGACGATGATGATGAGGTGGACATCTTGCCTCTGTAGAGCCAGTTTGTGCAAGGAGAGATTGATTGCTTCTTTTTTGGTGGGGGCCCAAACCAACCAGTCATTTCAGTCACAGTCGTGTGGCAGACCCTGTCGCTGAAATGATGGGTTCGTTAAAGTGTGCATGTCCTGTTTTTACAACATAAGGGTGCGTGGGAGGTCCCAAGGACAATTCCATCTTGCACCTCTTTTTTCTTTCTTTTTTCTTTGCGTCATGTGCTGTTTGGGGAGTATTTTTTGGAAGGGCCATCCTGCGTGACACTGCAGTGCCACTCCTAGATGGGCCAGGTGTTTGTGTCGGCCACTAGGGTCGCTTAGCTTAGTCGTCACACAGCTACCTCATTGTGCCTCTTTTTTTCTTTGCGTCATGTGCTGTTTGGGGAGTATTTTTTGGAAGGGCCATCCTGCGTGACACTGCAGTGCCACTCCTAGATGGGCCAGGTGTTTGTGTCGGCCACTTGGGTCGCTTAGCTTAGTCACACAACGACTTTGGTGCAGCTCTTTTTTTCTTTGCATCATGTGCTGTTTGGGGACTATTTTTTAAGTGCCATCCTGTCTGACACTGCAGTGCCACTCCTAGATGGGCCAGGTGTTTGTGTCGGCCACTTGTGTCGCTTAGCTTAGCCATCCAGCGACCTCGGTGCAAATTTTAGGACTAAAAATAATATTGTGAGGTGTGAGGTGTTCAGAATAGACTGAAAATGAGTGGAAATTATGGTTTTTGAGGTTAATAATACTATGGGATCAAAATGACCCCCAAATTCTATGATTTAAGCTGTTTTTTAGGTTTTTTTGTAAAAAACACCCGAATCCAAAACACACCCGAATCCGACAAAAAAAATTCGGTTAGGTTTTGCCAAAACGCGTTCGAACCCAAAACACGGCCACGGAACCGAACCCAAAACCAAAACACAAAACCAGAAAAATTTCAGGTGCACATCACTAATACATATATATATATATATATATATATATATATATGTATCTATATATGTATATATATATATATATATATATATATATATGTAGATGTCCAAGTGGTCGGCACTCCTGATTAAATGAATATAATACCTGGTGCCTTCTCTTGCAGAGTTATCCACTGTATAAACACATAGAATTGAGCGGCACTCTCAGGACTTTAACAAAGAACGGGTCCTCAGCCCATCATAAGTTTGCAACGTTTCGGTAATTTTATTTCAACCGTCGTCAGGCATAATAACATATAAGCAGACATTCTTACCTTTAAATAACACACAGAAAACACGTGAACTGGCCACAGGATGCCCAGAGCCCTAGACTTCCTCTGACGTCCGTCAGAGTTGACCTCACCAATTAACATCAATAAACATCAATTAACACTTAACCCTTCACCGTGAGATAAACGGAACACTGGAGAGAAAAAAAACAGACATAAAATCTATATGAATGTCAGTGAATCCAGCAGATACGAGGAGACTTGCAAAAATACATCAGAGCAATTAATGAAACAATGATATCAATTATAGATATATAGAAAGAAAAACAGTATTATAAATTCATAAAAAGCTGCTGAAAGATAATGACTCATTCAATCCGTTAGGAGTAATGGGCCCTACTCACTGGCCGAGGTGCCCGACGGCCGATACGGCCGACGAGCGACCCGGCGGCGGGGGGGCAGTGACGGGGGGAGTGAAGCTTCTTCACTCCCCCCGTCACCCGGCTCCATAGACGTGCAGGCAAATATGGACGAGATCGTCCATATTGGCCTGCATGCACAGCCGACAGGAGACCAGCGATGAACGAGCGCGGGGACGCGCATCGTTCATCGCTTAAGTCTCCACACTGAAAGATATGAACGAGATCTCGTTCATTTATGAACGAGATCGTTCATATCTTTCAAAATATCGGCCAGTGTGTAGGGCCCATAAGAGTGTTCAGCTAATAAATCCAATGTGTCTCACGTTGTAATAATTTTTTATTTCTATCTCCACCTCTTTTATTTGCTGGGATGTGGTCAATCATTTTATAACGTAAACTGGATAAAGAGTGATTAAATTGTTTAAAATGTTTGGCAACAGGCTGGTCTATTGATTTACCTTCAAGGATTTGCTTAATTGCACTACGATGTTGTGTCATGCGTTCTTTAAACGTGCAGGAAGTCTTGCCAACATAAAAAAGCCCACAAGGGCATCTGATGTAATATACAACAAATCTAGAACTACAGGTTAAACTGTGAGTGATCTTAATAGCTTTACCAGACTGGGGATGATAAAAAGTGTCTCCCGTCTCCATATACATGCAAGTAGTACAACCAAGGCAGCGAAAATTACCTGGTTTCCTGCTAAGAAAATGAGCTGGTTTAGTGGATTTAAAATCCGAGATGTCAGAGTGCACTAATAGATCACGTAGATTACGTCCTCTACGATAACAAGGTGTTAAACCTTTGGACGCAAGAGAGGTCAGAGCTTGGTCAGACTGTTCTACAGGCCAATATCTCTTAGCACATTTAGTTAACTGTTTACTTGCTGTGGAAAATTGGTTGACAAAGATAATTTTATCATTTGCTTTTTTAGTACTGACATCATGTTTAATTTTTGGGGCTGCTAGTGCTCTTTTCTTAGCATCCTGTAGTGATTTATTAGAGTAGCCTCTTTCCAAAAATTTGGAAATAAGCATTTCCATCTGCACTTGTTCTTCTGATGAATCACTGCAAATGCGATGTACTCTCAGTAATTGTGAGAATGGTAAACCCTGAATTAAAGATGGAGGATGGTGACTAGAGGCCATGAGAAATTTATTGCAATCTGTAGGTTTAGTATAGACAGAGGTCTTAAGACCTACAGAGTTGCGGGTAACATTCACATCTAAAAAGTGTATACTTTCCTTTTGTATATTAAATGTGAACTTAATATTCTCATCACGGGAATTAATATCAGCCATCATGGTGATAAAAGCCTCCTGGGTACCAGTCCAAATCAGGAACACATCATCTATGTACCTAGTAAAAAAGGCAATGTTCTCACTATATTCTGGTACATCGAAAAATAGATTTTGTTCCACATTAAACATGAACGCGTTAGCGTAAGCCGGAGCGACTGGGGATCCCATCGCACAGCCGTGTACTTGCAAAAAAAATAATCATTATTAAATAAAAAATAATTACGAGTCAAAACCAGTCGTAATAAGTCAAAAAATAAATCTAAAGAGAAACCAGTATAGTACATATTGTCACAGATCAATTCTTTAGCAGCTGATATACCTCTCTCATGGGGGATATTCGTATACAAGCTCACAACATCTGCCGTGCATAACCAGAATTTATTGGTGGTTAATGACAAAGCCCTCAGTTTATCTAAAAAGCAAAATGAATCCTTCAAATAGGATTTTTTCATGCTGAATGACTGGTTGCAACAAGAAATCTAGATAACGAGCAACATGACTAAACAGTGAACCTCTGGCCGCAACAACGGGGCGACCCGGTGGTTTATGAACATTCTTGTGCAACTTGGGTAAGGTATAGAACACAGGTACCATAGGTGTAGACACATATAAAGAATTCAACAATTCCATATCAATGATATTCCTATCCACAGCATTCAGAAGTAATTCATACAATTCTCTAGCATATGATTCAGTGGGATCATGTGTTAATTTGATATAGACCTTAGAGTCATTTAACTGTGAATAAGCTTCAGATAGATAATCTTCTAAGTCCTGATAACAATACTGCCTCCCTTATCCGCGGGGCGGATTGTAATATCAGTTCTAGCAGACAAATTGTGCAGGGCAGTACGCTCATCAGATGAAAGATTGTTCATATATTTAGGCGGAGTCTTAGTGACACAGTCTATTTGATTAGTCATAGTCTTAGTGTAAGCCCGAATGGCAGGGTTAACTGAAGGCGGGTCAAAAGTAGATTTGGCTCTTACCGGGCATCTGGAAGACCGTTCTTGATCTGGTGCTTTATCATTGAAGAATTCTTTCAGTCTCAGCTGTCGATTAAAACGTGCCAGATCAATTTTGCTCTCGAAGCTCTTGTGTACAGTGGTAGGGACAAAACTCAAACCTTTTTGTAGTAATTTAGTTTCCGTTTCAGAAAGAGGAGTGGAAGAAAGATTAAAAATTACTTCTTTGCTTTTGTATTCTTTTTTCTTTTGTCTTTCACACTGTCGTCCTCTTCTAGTGGCTCTTCGACCAGGACGTCCCTTTTTGCCCTGGTCTTGATGCCTAAAGGGACACTGGTTGCCGTTTTACTGGTAGAGGCGATGTCCGAATCACTTTGGGATGTCGCACTGGAACCATCTGTCTCCAACGGAAAAGCTTTGGGTTTTCGTGTATAACGTTGGCGTGTATGCTTACCAAAAAGGCGCTGGTTGCTTGAGAGAAAGTAGACTCTGTTCTCCTCATAATCTTTAGTAACAGCTGCATACTTCTTTGATTTAAAATTAATTAAATCAGTTTTATATTTGTCTATTTGAGTTTGCAGCTTGGTAACCCATTCGTTATTGGAGTCACTGTTCAAGAATTCCAAGCTCTCAGCCTCAAATTTCTTAATCTTGTCACGCACCACAGTTAACTCACAAGTGGATTCTTCTATTACCAGTAAAATCAAGTCAAAAGATGCCTTGTTTAGAACCGCCACCCATTTGCGACAGAAATCGGGGTTCAATCGTCCAATTGTTGGGGAGTGTCACGATCCGGGTATCTGGACGCCATTACTTACCCTTCAGATGCCTCCTAAGGCGGGCTCAGCGTTCCAGGACCGGATTCCGCTGTTCCTGAGTTTCCACATACAGAGTGGTCTTTTCATCAGCCGCGGCCTCCGCTGTGCCCGCGTGGTTAAATGTGCATCTATCAGCCTGGCGTCTCCTGTCTCCGGTGGCCGGCGCCGCCATTACTGTTTCCCAGACCACATGGATTACAAACCAAACTTCCCTCCAAGTGTCTGCATGGGCGCAGCCATCTTGGATTCTGTCATCTGATCATTTCCACCAATCTGCTGTCTGTGTTGTTGATTTGCATAATTGCCTAGCCAACCCCTTCCTTGCTGCAGGTATAAGTAAGCTGTACCTGAGCAAGGAAGACGTCAGTGCTTTGGTTGTCAAACCTAGTTCCTGTTTGTCTCTCTTCTATGATTGTCTTCCAGGTTCCAGCTCCTGTCTCAAGACTTCCACCATAGAGACCCGCACCAGCATTCCACCTGCGGTGTAGCCTGACTCTCCAATCCATTGTGGATTCATCTGTTTCCAGCTACAACACTACCTGCTTCCAGCCTCAGCTTCCAGCAGAGTACAGCTTCCCTTAAAGGGCCGGTGTCCTTTCTACTCTTTACCACTCTCCACCGGAATTATTATTTCTTCGCTCCCAAAGTTCATTTATTATTTAACTGGTTCCAGCCAGTATCCACTCCGTGCTAACAACAGTCTGGTTCCAGCCAGTATCCACAGCAGCTGTTTTACCTTCAGCAACCCAGCTCTTCCTGGAACACCAGCTGGTATAATCCTGGGTTATCTCCATTGCTACAGCCGGGCCTGGTAAGGACTTTCCATCTAGAAGATCATAAGAACTATCTCACACTACCAGTGCCCTGTGGCTCCTGCCATGCTGTAGTACTCAGGAACTGTATTTATTCTTTGCTGACTTTTACGCTTTCTTTTATTGCTGCTGTGATGCGGAGTTGTCATAATAAACATCATTGACTTTTATCTAAGTTGTCGTGGTCACGCCTTCGGGCAGTTATTATTCATGTTACTTACATGTCCAGGGGTCTGATACAACCTCCCAGGTTCCGGTACATCTCAGCCCCTACAACTGAGGCTGCCTCCCGTCAGCTCAGGCCCTCAGTTGTGACAGTAAGCACTGACCTAATGAATCCAGCCGGAGACCAGGATCAAGCGGCCAGGCCGATGCAAGAACTGGCAGCCCGACTAGAACATCAGGAGGCTGCACAGGGCCACATCATCCGCTGTCTCCAGGATCTCTCTACTCGGCTGGATGGGATTCAGACAACTCTCCGTGGATCAGGCGCGTCTGGTGCGTCAACCACAGTGACTCCAGCTATAACCCCACCCACCTTACCCATTTCTGCTCCACGTCTTCATCTTCCAACGCCAGCAAAATTTGACGGATCTCCAAGATTCTGCAGGGGATTTCTCAACCAGTGTGAGATTCAGTTTGAGCTACAACCTGGCAATTTTCCCAGTGACCGTACAAAAATTGCCTACATTATTTCTCTTCTCAGTGGCTCAGCCCTTGATTGGGCATCACCGTTATGGGAGAGGTCCGACACCCTGCTATCTTCTTACACTGCATTTGTGTCAACATTCAGGCGCATCTTCGACGAGCCAGGCCGGGTAACTTCAGCTTCGTCTGAGATTCTCCGTTTACGCCAGGAATCACGTACTGTAGGACAATATCTTATACAGTTCCAGATCCTGGCATCCGAACTGGCATGGAACGACGAGGCCCTGTATGCTGCATTCTGGCATGGTTTATCCGAGCGTATTAAAGATGAGTTAGCTACCAGAGACTTACCCTCCAAGTTAGATGAGCTAATCTCACTTTGTACGAAAGTTGACTTGCGTTTCAGAGAGAGAGCAACTGAGCGTGGAAGATCATCTGCTCCAAAATCTTCTACTCCTCCTCCTCGCCAACTGTCACCAACTACAGATGAACCCATGCAAATTGGCCGTTCCCGTTTAACTCCTGCTGAGCGCCGAAGACGTCTCTCCGAGTTTCTCTGTCTGTATTGTGCAGCTCCGTCTCACACCATTAATGCCTGTCCCAAACGTCCGGGAAACTCCAAATCCTAGCTCGCCAAGGAGAGGGCCGGCTAGGAGTAATGATCTCCTCTCCATCTCCTCAAGATTGTAACCTCCCAGTCTCGCTTCAAGTTGCTCAACGTTATCAGAACGTCATTGCCCTCCTGGATTCCGGAGCAGCTGGGAACTTTATTACTGAAGCCTATGTTAAACGGTGGTCCCTACCCACCGAGAGACTTCCTTCGTCCTTTTCCTTAACTGCTGTGGATGGCAGTAAAATTTTTGATACAGTTATTTCTCTAAGGACTCTACCAGTTCGTCTGAGAGTGGGAGTTCTTCATTCCGAACTTATTTCATTTTTAGTGATTCCAAGAGCCACACATCCTGTGGTCCTGGGCCTTCCATGGCTCCGTCTTCACAATCCTACAATTGATTGGACGACTACGCAAATCCTGGCATGGGGTTCCTCCTGTACTAAGACATGTTTGTTTAAAGTGTTGCCTGTCTGTTCTTCCTCCCCCAGGTCGTCTGATGTTCCACCTCCTCCATATCAAGATTTCACGGATGTGTTCAGTAAAGCTTCTGCTGATATCCTTCCTCCTCATAGAGAATGGGACTGCCCGATTGATCTCGTTCCAGGGAAGGTTCCACCTCGAGGCCGAACTTATCCGTTGTCTCTCCCCGAGACACATTCTATGGAGGAATACATTAAAGAGAACCTAGCAAAGGGGTTCATTCGACCTTCTTCTTCTCCAGCCGGCGCAGGCTTCTTTTTTGTAAAGAAGAAAGATGGTGGTCTGCGGCCGTGCATCGACTACAGAGGTTTGAACGACATTACCATCAAGAACCGCTATCCTTTACCCCTGATTACTGAGCTCTTTGACAGAGTTAGCGGAGCTACCATCTTTACAAAGCTGGACCTGAGAGGTGCATACAATCTCATCCGGATCCGTGAGGGTGACGAGTGGAAGACCGCATTTAACACCCGTGACGGACATTATGAGTACCTCGTCATGCCCTTCGGATTGAGCAATGCTCCAGCTGTCTTCCAGCATTTCGTCAATGAGATCTTCAGAGACATTCTATACCGTCATGTCGTGGTCTATCTAGATGATATCCTCATTTTTGCCAACGATTTAGAGGAACATCGTTTCTGGGTAAAGGAGGTTCTGTCCCGTCTCCGTGTCAATCATCTCTACTGCAAATTAGAGAAATGCGTCTTTGAAGTCAAGTCCATTCCGTTTCTAGGGTACATTGTGTCCGGTTCCGGACTAGAGATGGATCCTGAGAAACTACAAGCAATCCAGAATTGGCCGGTACCCTTAACCCTCAAAGGGGTCCAGAGGTTCTTAGGGTTCGCCAATTATTACCGAAAGTTTATACGAGACTTTTCCACCATTGTGGCGCCTATTACTGCTTTCACCAAGAAGGGTGCTAACCCGTCCAAGTGGTCTGAAGAAGCCATGCAAGCTTTTCATCTTTTAAAACAGAGGTTCATCTCTGCACCTGTCCTGAAACAGCCTGACATCGACTCTCCTTTCATCTTAGAGGTGGATGCCTCCTCCGTTGGAGTAGGAGCGGTGTTATCTCAGAGGGCTAAAGATGGTCATTTACATCCTTGCAGTTTCTTCTCACGGAAGTTCTCCCCAGCGGAGCGCAACTATGCCATTGGCGACCAGGAGTTGCTAGCCATCAAGCTCGCTCTAGAGGAGTGGAGATATCTGTTGGAGGGAGCTTCTCATTCAATCACCATCCTTACAGACCACAAGAACCTTCTATATCTAAAAGGCGCACAATGTCTCAACCCTCGTCAGGCCAGATGGGCACTTTTCTTTTCCAGGTTCGACTTTAAACTCCAGTTCTGTCCGGGCTCTCAGAATCGCAAGGCCGATGCCCTTTCCCGCTCATGGGAGCAAGAAAATGAGTCAGAGTCTTCAGACAAGCATCCTATTATAAATCCGTTGGCATTCTCCACGGTAGGGATGGACTCTACGCCCCCATCAGGGAAAAGTTTTGTGAAGCCGACACTAAGGAAGAAGCTCATGCATTGGGCCCATGCTTCCCGTTTTGCCGGACATACAGGTATCCAAAAAACCCTGGAGTTTATCTCTAGGTCCTATTGGTGGCCAACTCTGAAAAAGGACGTTTTGGAGTTTATTGCATCTTGCCCAAAGTGTGCTCAACATAAAGTATCCCGCCAGTCGCCTGCGGGGCAACTGGTTCCACTATCTGTTCCCCGTCGACCATGGACCCATTTGTCGATGGATTTTATTACAGATTTGCCCATGTGCAACAAGTTCAATACCATCTGGGTGGTAGTTGACCGGTTCACCAAGATGGCACACTTCATTCCTCTCACCGGTCTTCCGTCAGCTTCCAAGTTGGCTCAAGTATTCATACAAGATATCTTCCGACTCCACGGTCTTCCAGAAGAAATTATCTCAGATCGAGGAGTTCAATTCACAGCCAAATTCTGGCGAAGTTTATGTCAAGTCCTCCAAGTCAAGTTAAAGTTTTCCACGGCTTACCATCCTCAGACCAATGGTCAAACTGAGAGGGTGAATCAGGACTTGGAGGCCTTCCTCCGCATCTATGTGTCCTCCTCTCAAGATGACTGGGTTCAATTACTTCCCTGGGCCGAGTTCTGTCATAACAACCAGTATCATTCTTCATCTTCTTCAACACCATTCTTCACCAACTTTGGATTTCACCCTAAAGTCCCTGAGTTCCAACCGCTTCCAGCAACTTCTGTTCCCGCAGTGGATATCACCTTGCATCAGTTTGCCAATATCTGGAAGAGCGTACGATCAGCTCTGCTCAAGGCATCGTTCAGGTACAAGAAGTTTGCGGATAAGAAGCGTCGAGCAGTTCCTGCTCTCAAGGTGGGTGATCGGGTATGGTTATCCACGAAGAATTTGAGGTTAAGAGTTCCCAGTATGAAGTTTGCACCTCGCTACATCGGTCCTTTCAAAATTGATCAAGTCATCAATCCTGTTGCTTACAGACTCCAGTTACCTCCCTTCTTAAAAATACCCAGGACATTCCATGTTTCCCTGTTGAAACCGCTAATCTTGAATCGGTTTCATTCCTCACTTCCACCAACTCCGAAAGTCCAAACTCAACGAGGCGTTGAGTATGAAGTGGCCAAGCTCCTGGACTCACGTCACCGTTACGGTCAACTTCAGTATCTCATTGACTGGAAGGGCTATGGTCCTGAAGAACGCTCTTGGACCAATGCCTCTGACGTCCATGCTCCTGCCTTGGTCCGAAATTTCCACGCAAAGTTTCCTTTAAAGCCTAAGAAGTGTCCTGGGGCCACTCCTAAAGGGGGGGGTGCTGTCACGATCCGGGTATCTGGACGCCATTACTTACCCTTCAGATGCCTCCTAAGGCGGGCTCAGCGTTCCAGAACCGGATTCCGCTGTTCCTGAGTTTCCACATACAGAGTGGTCTTTTCATCAGCCGCGGCCTCCGCTGTGCCCGCGTGGTTAAATGTGCATCTATCAGCCTGGCGTCTCCGGTGGCCGGCGCCGCCATTACTGTTTCCCAGACCACATGGATTACAAACCAAACTTCCCTCCAAGTGTCTGCATGGGCGCAGCCATCTTGGATTCTGTCATCTGATCATTTCCACCAATCTGCTGTCTGTGTTGTTGATTTGCATAATTGCCTAGCCAACCCCTTCCTTGCTGCAGGTATAAGTAAGCTGTACCTGAGCAAGGAAGACGTCAGTGCTTTGGTTGTCAAACCTAGTTCCTGTTTGTCTCTCTTCTATGATTGTCTTCCAGGTTCCAGCTCCTGTCTCAAGACTTCCACCATAGAGACCCGCACCAGCATTCCACCTGCGGTGTAGCCTGACTCTCCAATCCATTGTGGATTCATCTGTTTCCAGCTACAACACTACCTGCTTCCAGCCTCAGCTTCCAGCAGAGTACAGCTTCCCTTAAAGGGCCGGTGTCCTTTCTACTCTTTACCACTCTCCACCGGAATTATTATTTCTTCGCTCCCAAAGTTCATTTATTATTTAACTGGTTCCAGCCAGTATCCACTCCGTGCTAACAACAGTCTGGTTCCAGCCAGTATCCACAGCAGCTGTTTTACCTTCAGCAACCCAGCTCTTCCTGGAACACCAGCTGGTATAATCCTGGGTTATCTCCATTGCTACAGCCGGGCCTGGTAAGGACTTTCCATCTAGAAGATCATAAGAACTATCTCACACTACCAGTGCCCTGTGGCTCCTGCCATGCTGTAGTACTCAGGAACTGTATTTATTCTTTGCTGACTTTTACGCTTTCTTTTATTGCTGCTGTGATGCGGAGTTGTCATAATAAACATCATTGACTTTTATCTAAGTTGTCGTGGTCACGCCTTCGGGCAGTTATTATTCATGTTACTTACATGTCCAGGGGTCTGATACAACCTCCCAGGTTCCGGTACATCTCAGCCCCTACAACTGAGGCTGCCTCCCGTCAGCTCAGGCCCTCAGTTGTGACAGGGAGTTCTTAATGCGGAATCCCCTAGGGATTTTTTTATCCCTGTAATAGTCTGAAAGGGTAACTCCATGTAGATAAAAATCTACTTCACGCTTTTTCATTTTTAATAACTGTAAGAATAATTGCTCATTGTTATCAATACCAATAGAGGTAGTTAATTTATTCTTAATAAGGATCCTTTCAACATCCAAATCAGAGAGTGTTAGAATTTCTCCTTGAGGATACACATTGCTGCGGTAACCCACAGCATCTATTCTTCCAGTTTCCATTGTGCACTATATACAAAAAGTGCTAGTGTGCAAAACACCAGTGGCAAGTGATTTAAAATATTAGTCCTCCGACCTTAGAACTCGTGCATGAGTCCAAAAGAGCAATAAGTCGGGTGCCATACAGTGGTAAGGCAAATAATTACCTTCCAAAATCTAGATGTCCAAGTGGTCGGCACTCCTGATTAAATTAATATAATACCTGGTGCCTTCTCTTGCAGAGTTATCCACTGTATAAACACATAGAATTGAGCGGCACTCTCAGGACTTTAACAAAGAACGGGTCCTCAGCCCATCATAAGTTTGCAACGTTTCGGTAATTTTATTTCAACCGTCGTCAGGCATAATAACATATAAGCAGACATTCTTACCTTTAAATAACACACAGAAAACACGTGAACTGGCCACAGGATGCCCAGAGCCCTGGACTTCCTTGACCTCACCAATTAACATCAATAAACATCAATTAACACTTAACCCTTCACCGTGAGATAAACGGAACACTGGAGAGAAAAAAAACAGACATAAACTCTATATGAATGTCAGTGAATCCAGCAGATACGAGGAGACTTGCAAAAATACATCAGAGCAATTAATGAAACAATGATATCAATTATAGATATATAGAAAGAAAAACAGTATTATAAATTCATAAAAAGCTGCTGAAAGATAATGACTCATTCAATCCGTTAAGAGTAAGAGTCTCATATCTATAATTGATATCACTGTTTCATTAATTGCTCTGATGTATTTTTGCAAGTCTCCTCGTATCTGCTGGATTCACTGACATTCATATAGATTTTATGTCTGTTTTTTTTCTCTCCAGTGTTCCGTTTATCTCACGGTGAAGGGTTAAGTGTTAATTGATGTTTATTGATGTTAATTGGTGAGGTCAACTCTGACGGATGTCAGAGGAAGTCCAGGGCTCTGGGCATCCTGTGGCCAGTTCACGTGTTTTCTGTGTGTTATTTAAAGGTAAGAATGTCTGCTTATATGTTATTATGCCTGACGACTGTTGAAATAAAATTACCGAAACGTTGCAAACTTATGATGGGCTGAGGACCCGTTCTTTGTTAAAGTCCTGAGAGTGCCGCTCAATTCTATGTGTTTATACAGTGGATAACTCTGCAAGAGAAGGCACCAGGTATTATATTAATTTAATCAGGAGTGCCGACCACTTGGACATCTAGATTTTGGAAGGTAATTATTTGCCTTACCACTGTATGGCACCCGACTTATTGCTCTTTTGGACTCATGCACGAGTTCTAAGGTCGGAGGACTAATATTTTAAATCACTTGCCACTGGTGTTTTGCACACTAACACTTTTTGTATATAGTGCACAATGGAAACTGGAAGAATAGATGCTGTGGGTTACCGCAGCAATGTGTATCCTCAAGGAGAAATTCTAACACTCTCTGATTTGGATGTTGAAAGGATCCTTATTAAGGATAAATTAACTACCTCTATTGGTATTGATAACAATGAGCAATTATTCTTACAGTTATTAAAAATGAAAAAGCGTGAAGTAGATTTTTATCTACATGGAGTTACCCTTTCAGACTATTACAGGGATAAAAAAATCCCTAGGGGATTCCGCATTAAGAACTCCCCAACAATTGGACGATTGAACCCCGATTTCTGTCGCAAATGGGTGGCGGTTCTAAACAAGGCATCTTTTGACTTGATTTTACTGGTAATAGAAGAATCCACTTGTGAGTTAACTGTGGTGCGTGACAAGATTAAGAAATTTGAGGCTGAGAGCTTGGAATTCTTGAACAGTGACTCCAATAACGAATGGGTTACCAAGCTGCAAACTCAAATAGACCAATATAAAACTGATTTAATTAATTTTAAATCAAAGAAGTATGCAGCTGTTACTAAAGATTATGAGGAGAACAGAGTCTCTCTCAAGCAACCAGCGCTTTTTTGGTAAGCATACACGCCAACGTTATACACGAAAACCCAAAGCTTTTCCGTTGGAGACAGATGGTTCCAGTGCGACATCCCAAAGTGATTCGGACATCGCCTCTACCAGTAAAACGGCAACCAGTGTCCCTTTAGGCATCAAGACCAGGGCAAAAAGGGACGTCCTGGTCGAAGAGCCACTAGAAGAGGACGACAGTGTGAAAGACCAAAGAAAAAAGAATACAAAAGCAAAGAAGTAATTTTTAATCTTTCTTCCACTCCTCTTTCTGAAACGGAAACTAAATTACTACAAAAAGGTTTGAGTTTTGTCCCTACCACTGTACACAAGAGCTTCGAGAGCAAAATTGATCTGGCACGTTTTAATCGACAGCTGAGACTGAAAGAATTCTTCAATGATAAAGCACCAGATCAAGAACTGTCTTCCAGATGCCCGGTAAGAGCCAAATCTACTTTTGACCCGCCTTCAGTTAACCCTGCTATTCGGGCTTACACTAAGACTATGACTAATCAAATAGACTGTGTCACTAAGACTCCGCCTAAATATATGAACAATCTTTCATCTGATGAGCGTACTGCCCTGCACAATTTGTCTGCTAGAACTGATATTACAATCCGCCCCGCGGATAAGGGAGGCAGTATTGTTATCAGGACTTAGAAGATTATCTATCTGAAGCTTATTCACAGTTAAATGACTCTAAGGTCTATATCAAATTAACACATGATCCCACTGAATCATATGCTAGAGAATTGTATGAATTACTTCTGAATGCTGTGGATAGGAATATCATTGATATGGAATTGTTGAATTCTTTATATGTGTCTACACCTATGGTACCTGTGTTCTATACCTTACCCAAGTTGCACAAGAATGTTCATAAACCACCGGGTCGCCCCATTGTTGCTGCCAGAGGTTCACTGTTTAGTCATGTTGCTCGTTATCTAGATTTCTTGTTGCAACCAGTCATTCAGCATGAAAAATCCTATTTGAAGGATTCATTTTGCTTTTTAGATAAACTGAGGGCTTTGTCATTAACCACCAATAAATTCTGGTTATGCACGGCAGATGTTGTGAGCTTGTATACGAATATCCCCCATGAGAGAGGTATATCAGCTGTTAAATAATTGATCTGTGACAATATGTACTATACTGGTTTCTCTTTAGATTTATTTTTTGACTTATTACGACTGGTTTTGACTCGTAATTATTTTTTATTTAATAATGAATTTTTTTTGCAAGTACACGGCTGTGCGATGGGATCCCCAGTCGCTCCGGCTTACGCTAACGCGTTCATGTTTAATGTGGAACAAAATCTATTTTTCGATGTACCAGAATATAGTGAGAACATTGCCTTTTTTACTAGGTACATAGATGATGTGTTCCTGATTTGGACTGGTACCCAGGAGGCTTTTATCACCATGATGGCTGATATTAATTCCCGTGATGAGAATATTAAGTTCACATTTAATATACAAAAGGAAAGTATACACTTTTTAGATGTGAATGTTACCCGCAACTCTGTAGGTCTTAAGACCTCTGTCTATACTAAACCTACAGATTGCAATAAATTTATCATGGCCTCTAGTCACCATCCTCCATCTTTAATTCAGGGTTTACCATTCTCACAATCACTGAGAGTACATCGCATTTGCAGTGATTCATCAGAAGAACAAGTGCAGATGGAAATGCTTATTTCCAAATTTTTGGAAAGAGGCTACTCTAATAAATCACTACAGGATGCTAAGAAAAGAGCACTAGCAGCCCCAAAAATTAAACATGATGTCAGTACTAAAAAAGCAAATGATAAAATTATCTTTGTCATCCAATTTTCCACAGCAAGTAAACAGTTAACTAAGTGTGCTAAGAGATATTGGCCTGTAGTACAGTCTGACCAAGCTCTGACCTCTCTTGCGTCCAAAGGTTTAACACCTTGTTATCGTAGAGGACTTAATCTACGTGATCTATTAGTGCACTCTGACATCTCGGACTTTAAATCCACTAAACCAGCTCATTTTCTTAGCAGGAAACCAGGTAATTTTCGCTGCCTTGGTTGTACTACTTGCATGTATATGGAGACGGGAGACACTTTTTATCATCCCCAGTCTGGTAAAGCTATTAAGATCACTCACAGTTTAACCTGTAGTTCTAGATTTGTTGTATATTACATCAGATGCCCGTGTGGGCTTTTTTATGTTGGCAAGACTTCCTGCACGTTTAAAGAACGCATGACACAACATCGTAGTGCAATTAAGCAAATCCTTGAAGGTAAATCAATAGACCAGCCTGTTGCCAAACATTTTAAACAATTTAATCACTCTTTATACAGTTTACGTTATAAAATGATTGACCACATCCCAGCAAATAAAAGAGGTGGAGATAGAAATAAAAAATTATTACAACGTGAGACACATTGGATTTATCAGCTGAACACTCTTACTCCTAACGGATTGAATGAGTCATTATCTTTCAGCGGCTTTTTATGAATTTATAAAACTGTTTTTCTTTCTATATATCTATAATTGATATCATTGTTTCATTAATTGCTCTGATGTATTTTTGCGAGTCTCCTCGTATCTGCTGGATTCACTGACATTCATATAGATTTTATGTCTGTTTTTTCTCTCTCCAGTGTTCCGTTTATCTCACGGTGAAGGGTTAAGTGTTAATTGATGTTTATTGATGTTAATTGGTGAGGTCAACTCTGATGGACGTCAGAGGAAGTCCAGGGCTCTGGGCATCCTGTGGCCAGTTCACGTGTTTTCTGTGTGTTATTTAAAGGTAAGAATGTCTGCTTATATGTTATTATGCCTGACGACGGTTGAAATAAAATTACCGAAACTTTGCAAACTTATGATGGGCTGAGGACCCGTTCTTTGTTAAAGTCCTGAGAGTGCCGCTCAATTCTATGTGTATATATATATGTGTGTATATATATATATATATATATATATATATATATATGGAGAATGGAGGGATGGGGATGTCGGCGACCAGTGTTGCTACTAAAGGGTTATTAAACCATAAACGATTTGTAAAAAGCAAGAGATATATAAATAATAAAAAAGTTTTTTAATACATATGAGAGTAATTAAAATAGTTGACAAGATAAAAAAGGTTCTATAAAAAAGATATATAAAAAAATAAAGCTTTTCTTTTATATATATATATATATATATATATATATATATATATATATATAGCCAAGCAGGGAGCGCACTCACCAGATTTTTTAAACATTTTCAGCGTTTATTCAGACATGTTAGTCATACAAGCATCAATGTTTTGGTCACCTCATGGACCTTTGTCAAGATAACTAAAGTTGCCCTCATAGCCTTCTATATACCATAAGTGGACCAATGGCATCGTACAAACAATTATTAGTAAGCTCCACCCACACAACTAGTGTGAGTGGTCTGTAGCACAAATACATAGCATATCTGTTTTAACAATTCATAGTAAGTGGTATTAGTATTAAAATGCTACATCAACTTGCCCAGCATTGGCTATAATAACTGTAATTAGGAAATATATACCCGCATTAATCAGAGTAAGCCGCAACAGACAGAATCGCAAACTCTAGTATAGTGTGGCACTGGGACCAGAAGTGAGTCACCACACACTCAAAACGAGGCATGGGACGCACTACCACATCACCGTTGCGTAGTAACCTTACCACTGACTTTCTATAGGTGCATGCAATGTCAAGCAATAATATTAATGAACAACAATGTTCTAGTGTCTAAGCACATATTATTATTATTATTATTATCCTTAATTTATATGGCACCACAATGGTTCCGCAGCGCCCAATTACAGAGTACATAAACAAATAATCAAAACAGGAAAACAGCAACTTACAGTTGAAGACAATATAGGACAAGTACAGGGTAAATAAACATAGCTACATCAGCAGATAACACTGGAATAAGTATCAGATGGCAGAAGACTACTGGATTTGGTGCAGTTGAAAATTATGATGCTAACAGACAGAAGGAGAGAGGTAGCGGAGGATGGGAGAGGAGATAAGGACAAGTGGGGAGGTGGTGAGGGGACGGGAATGAATGAGGGCCATGACTTACTCATCAGATGCATGGGAGATAGATGTCAGAGTTGGTGAGAGGGATGAGGAGGGCTGGTAAGGGATAGGAGGAGACTGGTTGCTGACGGTCTGGTGTGATGTGATGTGATGTCCAGATGTATGGAGTCCATTTTGGATGTGAAGTAAGTGGCAAAGTAAAAAGTAGAGAGTGAGGAAGGGAGACAAGGTGGAGGTGGGCAGAGGAGTGAGTTGAGAGGGGCAAAAAGGCGATGGGGGTTAGAAGACTGGGAGGAGATGGGGTTCTTGAAGTATGACTGTTTAGCAAGAGAAAGGGCAGCACTGAAGGATGAGAAAATAAGTTTGAAATGGAGGAAGTATGCCTTAGAGCGTGATTTCCTCCACTGTCGCTCAGCTGTACGTGAGCATTTTTGTAGATATCTGGTGCATTTGCTGACAGGGTTGAGGTGTTAATTTGCGAGGGTGAATAGTGTTTGGTGGAGCAACAGAGTTAAGAGCAGAAGTAAGGGATGCATTGTATATGGAAGTGGCTTGTCCAGGGCATGAGAGAGAGAGAATAGGTGAGAGACGTGGGTCAAACAGGGAGGAAAGGAATGTGGTGTTAATAGCCTCAATGTTACACTTAGCGATGGTAGCCTTAGGATGTAGAGATGGAGAAGCTGAGAGATTTAGATTAAAGGAGAGTAGGTGGTGGTCAGAGAGGGGAAATGGGAATCAGAAATATCACAATGGTGAGTGAAGACCAGATCCAGTGAGCTCCCATTCACATGGGAGGGTGAAGAGGTCCACTGGGAGCGATCAAGTGAAGAGGTGAGGTTAAGGAGTTTAGAGGCAGGGGATTGTGTGGAGATATCGATAGGGATGTTGAAATCGCCTAGGATAATGGCAGGAATCTCAGAAGAGAGAAAGTGAGGAAGCCAGGAAGCAAAGTTTTCAATGAATTTGGAGGCAATGCCAGGGGCGGTAAATGTTAGCTACTTAAGATGGACTGATTGGAAGAGGTGTATAGCATGGACCTCAAATGTAGAGAATGTAAGAGATAGTTCTGGTGGTATTAGTTGGTAGGAGTATTTAGAAGGTAAAAGGACCCCAACACCACCCCCATCGCGACCCTCAGGTCTGGGTGTGTGTGTGAATGCCAGGTCCCCAGCAGAGGGAGCAGCAGGAGAAGTAGTGTCAGAGGAAGTAATCCAGGTTTCAGTAATGGCTAGTAGGTTCAGGGAGTTGGAAATGAAAAAGTCATGAGTGGGGACCAGTTTGTTACAAACAGATCTGGCATTCCAGAGGGCAAAGGATAGGGGGTATGAGTTTGTGGGAGAGATGTGAATGAGATTATCAGGGTTGCTGTAGCGATGAGGTGAGACTAACTTTGAGGGATGATGAGAGAGTAATGATGGTGGGGGTGCCTGATCTAGAAGGGGAAACTGCAGGCGGTGGGCAGGGAGTGAGTACAGTGTGATGTGGATGGGGATGTGGGGAGATGACAGGGAAGGGAGGGAGGGAGCAGGGCTGAGTTGTGGGGTAGCAGCCAGGACCATGGGGCAGAGGTGAATGAAAGTGGCATAACAGGAAAGGAAACAGAGGGATGGAGGGGAGAGAGGAGGAAGTGTAGGAGACTAGGGGGGAGGGATAAAGGTGTGAACAGGGGGCAAGATACTTGATTAGGTAGACACTGAGTAATGTGGGGAGTAGAAGGAAACCTTGATATAGTGTTAAGTAGGTAAATGAGTTGAGGTAAACTGGAAGTAGGAGTGGAGGCTGTAAGGGAATCAGAGCAGAAGAATTGCAGAATTGCAGGTGAGAAAAACCGTGTAAGCTCAATTGGTGTAGATTTAGTTTGAAGTGAATCAAAAGCGTAGATAAAGTGGGTGCAGAAATGTATTTGGACTGTAAGAAATGAGAGGATTGTTAGAGGGTTAAAAAGCAATGGTAATTCTGAAAGGATTTTTAAGTGTTTGTAGATAAAATTGCATTGGTGCAGCTGTGCATAAAAAACAAATTGCAAAAATACAGATAAAAGCATTTGTTGTTAAAATGGAAGGTTTTTGAAATGTCCAACTAAGGTAGTTCCGTAAATACAAGAATACAAAGAAAATTGCACCCACACCAGTTTGTGCTATACATGAGGCAGCAGGGAATAGGCTATCCCCTTGGGTGTTATCCTGACCCAAAGAAACACAAATTTGGAAAGAATGGGGTAGCCCCCTCTCTGCGCCTCCTAATGAGTGAATAGTATAACATGTATTTTCTTTTTCATCCACTAGGGGTCACTGGAGTACTCTTGGGATATGGACGGCTTCCACCGGAAGAAGGCACTGAATAAATTAATTTTTGAGACTACTCCTCCCCTCCATATCCTCGAGCACTTCAGTGTTTTTTCTGTGCTCGACACAGTTAGAAGGCATAGTGGAGCTCGTCCACAAAGTATTGGAATTTTTTCTAAGTTTTTTTTTTTTTCCTTTCAAGGATTTCCACGTCCTTTCCCCCCTTCTAACAGGCGTGGGTCAGGGACAGTGGAAGCGGCTGAGAACAGCCGTGAGTGTCGGACCTCTCTGTAAAGAGCTCCCTCACTCCACCTGCAGGCTGCCTGCAAAAAGCTGGACGGAGCTTGGATGAGAAGCCCCGTCATAGACTTTTGTTACGGTCCAGGTATGTTGGGTAGGGGCGGTCAGCTTATGCTGCCGCCCCACTATTGGGGATTGTATTGGGCATGTTTTACTCACTAACGACCGCTGCCCGGAGCGCGTGTGCATAGGCCGCTTCACGGCTCTATGCAGCGCGCTCTCACTCTCCGCCGCTCCCAGCATCTTAAGTTACCTAGCAGACCGCTGCTCCCTGCGCCGCAGCAGCCGATATGTTCCCCGCTGCCTGGCTACACAGGAGGCCACTCCACTCTATGCTGTGTGTGGCGGGCCGGGAGCGCGTGTGCATAGGCCGCTCCACGGCTCTATGCAGTACGCTCTCTGCTCCCGCTGACCGCCCGCATCAGCCGAGGAGTTCCCCGCTGCCTTGGCATACAGGTACAGGCCGCTCACACGGCCCTATGCAAAGTTCCACAGGCCCCGACCCGGTGCTGTACACGGAGGTCGTGGGGGTGGGGGGAGACATTAGCAGTATTGGCAGTGTTAAGCTTTGTAGAAAAACTTGGTACTTAACATGTTTAATGTTCTCCTGTCTGTTCCAGGATTCCTATATTACATCTCGGCTTAAGAGTGGTACTAGGGGAATTTGGGGGTCAGTTTTCTTATTGCTGGCAGGCACTGCACTTGCCTGATATATACAAGGAACTTTGGTGTTATTACTGAGTCGTGCAGACTGTCTGTGTGTAGTTTGTATTGTCTGTCTTTATAATGAGTAAGACACCAGCAAAATCTAAGAAACATTTTTCATGTCATGTCTGTAAGAGTGTGTTGCCTGATGGATCCACCACATGTACAGCATGTGTTGTTAATACAGCCACAAATACGATTTCCACAGAAGTAAAGCCAGCATCTCTGGACCCTCCATGGGCTTTACTTGCAGATGTATTAGTTGGTTTACAATCAGAGCTGGCCGCCTCTCGTGAAGAAAGAGAGGCGGCAAGATCTGAGTTTAAAATGAGACCATTTGAGTTACCAGGGGAGTCTCAATCTGGTCAGAGGTCCACCTTGAGTGGAAAAGATAAGTTTCCTTTTCCTAATAATTTTCCAGTCTCTGGGATACTAGACCTCACTGAACATGAGTATGAGGAGGGCGAAATAGACCAACAGTCAGATAGTGACGATTTTGACAGCCCAGGTATTGATAATCTCATCAGAGCAGTACGTCAGTCGCTGGAGTTTACGGAAACTGAGGAGCCCCTGACGAATGATGAGGTAGTCTTTACTAAACGACAGAGATCTCCGATGTGTTTCCCTATTTCGGAATCTCTTAATAAAATGTTACTGGAAACACGGAAGAATCCGGATAAACGGTTTTCTATACCTCGTAGATTTAAATCGAGTTAACCGTTTCCAGAGTCCATGACAGCTACATGGGAGAACCCACCATCGGTGGATTCATCCGTATCTAAACTTACAAGGAAGTTAACCATACCAGTACCAACTGCTACTACGCTTAAAGACCCTGCAGATCGTAAAATAGAGGCTATGCTAAGGTCCATGTATACAGCAGCTGGAGTGCTGCTGAGACCTGGGTTGGTTGGCATTTGGGTTACTAAAGCATTAATGGTATGGATAAAAGAGCTCAAGTCGGCTCTGCAAGATGACCATCTTATACTTCTCGCGGATCAAATCTGGGAAGCTGCTGAATATCTATGTACAGCTTCTACTGACGTCTGTCAGCTTACTTCTCGCCTGTCCTCATCGCTAGTCATAGTACGACGAGCACTTTGGCTGCGTTCTTGGCAGGCGGAGACGGAGGTTAAAAAAGGTATAGAGGCATTGCCTTATGATGGCGAGAAGCTTTTCGGTCCTGAATTGGACAAATGGATTTCTGAGGCTACTGGAGGAAAGTCTGTGTTTCTTCCATCGCCTACAACTATACCTAAACGGAAATATTCTGGTCCGGCGTTCAAATCCTTTAGAACTCAGCCCTTTCGTGGGCAGGGCACAGGAGCAGTCACGCCTGGTAGAAGAGGTCGGGGACGTAGTGCCCGACAATCCAATGCACGTCGTCAAGACACTAAGACCACTAACAAACCAGTGGCATGACGGGCTCCCAGCCCATCTCGGATCTCCAATTGTGGGAGCACGCCTTCAGAGCTTTCAGGGGGCGTGGCTGCAGACGTCCACAGATGGGTGGATCCGCAATTTAGTATTAGAGGGTTACAAAATAGAGTTCGATTATCTTCCGACAGGAAGATTTTTCACGACAGGACTGCCTGTGTCGGACGACAAGAAAGCAGTTCTGCAGGTTGCCATTCAGTCTCTGCTGAATGCTGCAGTTGTAATTCCGGTCCCCGTGCAGGAACAGGGGCAGGGTTATTATTCCAGTCTGTTTCTGGTACCAAAACCAGATGGCTCCGTCAGGCCAATATTGAACCTAAAAGGTCTCAATCATTACGTCACTTACCACAGATTCAAGATGGAATCTCTCAGGTCAGTAATTGCAGGGTTAGAGCCACAGGAATTCATGATTGCACTGGATCTCAAAGATGCGTACTTACACATTCCGATTTGGCCACCTCACCAGAGTTTCTTAAGGTTTGCAATAAGGCGAGACCATTACCAGTTTCAGGCTCTGCCGTTTGGCCTCTCATCAGCGCCTCGGGTATTCACCAAGGTAATGTCCGTGATGATAGCTCATCTCAGGTCCCTAGGAGTAATAATTGTTCCGTATTTGGACGATCTACTCATAAAGGCTCCGTCTCAACAATTGCTTCTCCAGCATGCTTTGCTAACGTACAATGTACTAGTTCAGCACGGTTGGATAGTCAGTTTAAAGAAATCACATCTAATTCCGTGTCAACGACTTCAATTCCTAGGGATGATTCTCGATACAGTAAATCAAAAGGTTTACCTGCCACAACAGAAAGTACAGGTCATTCGTCATCTGGTGCAATTAGTGCTCAAGCCACGCACAGTCTCAGTACATTTGTGCATTCGCCTTTTAGGCACAATGGTGGCGGCTTTCGAAGCACTTCAGTTCGGAAGATTTCACTCACGTCCGTTTCAACTGGAGGTGTTAGCGCAATGGTCGGGATCACATCTGCAGATGCACCACAGGGTGAGATTGTCGCCACAAGTCAGGGTGTCTCTTCTCTGGTGGTTAAAAATACACAATCTATCTGCAGGGAGACGATTCGGCGTCGTGAATTGGATAATTCTGTCAACAGACGCAAGTCTCAGAGGTTGGGGAGCTGTAGTTCAGAGTTATCGGCTCCAGGGCCTCTGGGCAGATCACGAAAGATCGCTATCCATAAATGTTCTGGAACTCAGGGCGATTTACAATGCTCTAAGACAAGCAGTGTACATGTTTCGTTTTCAGACTGTTCAGGTGCAGTCAGACAATGCGACGGCAGTCGCATACATAAACAAACAAGGAGGAACGAGAAGCCGCATGGCAATGCGGGAAGTAGCTCGGATCCTCAGATGGGCCGAATATCACCAGGTGATATTGTCGGCAGTGTTCATTCCGGGAGTGGACAACTGGGAGGCAGATTTTCTCAGTCGTCGGGATTTTCATCCAGGAGAGTGGGCATTAAATCCAGAAGTGTTTCAGATGTTGATCCAGAGGTGGGGTTACCCTCAGGTGGATCTGATGGCATCCCGCCACAATCATCAGGTGTCACGATATGTGTCCAGAACAAGAGATCCAAGGGCAGTGGCGGTGGATGCTCTCACAGCCGCGTGGCCGTACAGCCTCGTGTATCTGTTTCCACCGTTTCCGCTGCTCCCGCTGTTGCTAAAACGGATCAAGAGAGGGTCCGTCACAGTCATACTAATAGCGCCTCATTGGCCTCGGAGAACTTGGTTCTCGGATCTCCTCGGTTTACTCGCAGACGATCCGTGGCCACTCCCACTACGTCCGGACCTGTTACAACAGGGTCCGTTCCTTTACCCCGATTTAGCGCGGCTGCGTTTGACGGGGTGGCTGTTGAAAAGGCCATCTTGAGAAGAGAGGGCATTCCGGAGTCTGTTATACCAACCATGGTACGAGCTAGGAAGCCGGTTACGGCAGCTCATTATTACAGAATCTGGCGTACTTATATAGGTTGGTGTGAAGCTCGGAAGTTTCCGACATCATCTTTTAATTTATCCCGTCTTTTGTTATTTTTACAGATGGGGTTAGATGGAGGACTACGTCTTTCCACACTAAAGGGGCAGGTATCTGCGTTGTCAATTTACTTTCAAAGGAAATTGGCCTCGTTGCCGTCAATACATACGTTTCTACAGGGTGTAATGAGGATACAGCCTCCTTTCATTCCACCTACAGCACCATGGGACTTGAATCTGGTTTTAGATTTCTTACAGTCCGATTACTTTGAACCCTTACAACAAGTGGAAATTAAATTTCTCACTTGGAAAACGATTTTTCTTTTAGCCTTAGCTTCGGCTAGGCGAGTTTCAGATCTGGGTGCCTTGTCGTGCAAGTCACCGTATTTAGTTTTTCATGATGACAGAGTGGAACTTCGGACGAATCCCGCTTTTCTACCAAAGGTAGTGTCGTCTTTTCACATCAATCAACCAATAGTAGTTCCGGTATTAACAGAGAATGCTGAAACGTTGGATGTGGTTCGCGCATTAAGCGTCTATGTATCCCGAACGTCTACGGTTCGTAAGACGGATACGTTGTTTGTTCTCTATGATGCGGCTAAGAGGGGTTGGCCAGCCTCTAAGCAGACCTTATCCAGATGGATCAAACTGACCATACGTCAGGATTACCTTCATGCTAGGTTACAGCCACCTACATCAGTAACAGCTCATTCCACACGTTCTGTGGGAACGTCATGGGCAGCGAGTCGTGGGGCTTCTACGACACAGCTTTGCCGTGCGGCTACTTGGTCTTCAGTGCACACGTTTGTGCGCTTTTACAAGTTTGATACGTTCGCGGCATCAGCATCTAGCTTTGGCCGTTTAGTGTTACAAGTGCCAAACAGCTCTCCCGCCACGGAGGAAACTTTGGTACATCCCAAGAGTACTCCAGTGACCCCTAGTGGATGAAAAAGAAAGTAGGATTTTGGTACTTACCAGGTAAATCCTTTTCTTTGAATCCATAGGGGGCACTGGACGCCCACCCAGAGCAGTTTATCTGTTTTAGGAAGTTCAGTGGTTCTTAACACACTTTCACGACTGGTTTAAATTTAACAAAGGTTAATCAGTTAGGGTGTCAACTGTTTAGTTGTCTGTTACGTTTTGTGTCAACTTTATTGTTGTCCGTGAGATTATAGGTAATTCTCCTTTTGTCAATCTCTCTATCGATCCTGTTCGGCTCAGTAAAAAACACTGAAGTGCTCGAGGATATGGAGGGGAGGAGTAGTCTCAAAAATTAATTTATTCAGTGCCTTCTTCCGGTGGAAGCCGTCCATATCCCAAGAGTACTCCAGTGCCCCCTATGGATTCAAAGAAAAGGATTTACCTGGTAAGTACCAAAATCCTACTTTTACTTAACTTGTGAATAGATGGAACTCTTCCAATCTGCTTGTTTCTTCTTAGTTTATATGAGATATAATTTCCAGGCAATTAAACATGTAAAAATATTAAAAAAAAAAAACAATCTAGTGCAGCATATTCACAAGCAGTATTGCTCATATGTTTAACAGCTCATAATTTACTGATAACGGACAAAAATGTAGTTCTTATTTAAAAAGATTTTTTTATTTAAAAAAGTTCATAATAAAATATCCATGCAAGGATATACTGAATGATCCACAGATGTTACATCCACATGAACACTTATGAGGGTGGCTTCCTACCAGATTTACGGAGTATAAGGTGCATATAAAAGGAACCGATAGATGTTCCAAACAAATCCCTGGGGAAGATTTCAGCTCCAAGAATGGGTCACCTGTCCTCTCCTCGTCTGGTCAGGTCGCCGTTCTGTTCCTCTCACCAGCCCAGCTGTTTTTAGCAATAAACTTTTCAGCAAATACTGATGTTGTTTGACATGTTATATGACCCCCTTTCCTTTTGAAAAAAACTGACTTAGATTCAAGATGGCCAATTTCAAGATGGCACCCATGCTCGGTACGTACCCTAAAAGATAGCCCACCTCACCCATACCTTACTGGAGTATTCCGTTTTCCCATCTCCTACACAGGGGGAAATTTACTAAGCTCCCGATTTTGACCGAGATGCCGTTTTTTCATCAAAGTGTCATCTCGGTAATTTACTAAGCAATAATCACGGCAGTGATGAGGGCATTCGTAATTTTTTGCAAGTCCAAGAAAAAAATTACGAATGAATACACCATCGGTCAAAACGCGGCTGTTTAAGTATGAATCTCGGTCATTTACTAAGAAGTGCAAAGCAAAAAAAAACCAAACACTGCCGTGAAAAATTACAACTCGTAAAAAAGTGCTAAAAAAAAACAGACCTTTTTTTTTTATTCGTGATTGGATAGGCATGCACGGATCCATGAGATCCGTGCATGTATATCAGTGGGAAGGGGTGGGAAAGTGCTTATTTTTTCAAAAAAAATTGCGTGGGGTCCCCCCTCCTAGGCATAACCAGCCTCGGGCTCTTTGAGCCGATCTTGGTTGCAGAAATATGGTGAAAAAATTGACAGGGGTTCCCCCATATTTAAGCAACCAGCATCGGGCTCTGCGCCTGGTCCTGGTTCCAAAAATACGGGGGACAAAAAGAGTAGGGGTCCCCCGTATTTTTAAAACCAGCACCGGACTCCACTAGCTGGACAGATAATGCCACAGCCGGGGGTCACTTTTATATAGTGCCCTGCGGCCGTGGCATCAAAAATCCAACTAGTCACCCCTGGCCGGGGTACCCTGGGGGAGTGGGGACCCCTTCAATCAAGGGGTCCCCCCCCAGCCACCCAAGGGCCAGGGGTGAAGCCCGAGGCTGTCCCCCCCCATCCAATGGGCTGCGGATGGGGGGGCTGATAGCCTTTGTTGTAAAAGAAAAGATATTGTTTTTAGTAGCAGTACTACAAGTCCCAGCAAGCCTCCCCCGCATGCTGGTACTTGGAGAACCACAAGTACCAGCATGCGGCGGAAAAACGGGCCCGCTGGTACCTGTAGTACTACTACTAAAAAAATACCCAAAAAAACACAAGACACACACACCGTGAAAGTATAATTTTATTACATACATACACACATACATACATACTTACCTTATGTTCCCACGCAGGTCGGTCCTCTTCTCCAGTAGAATCCAAGGGGTACCTGTTGAAGAAATTATACTCACGAGATCCAGGGGTCCAGGGTCCTCGGGGAATCCAGGTGTAATCCACGTACTTGAAAAAAATAACAAAACGGACACTCGAGCAACGCACTAAAAGGGGACCCATGTTTGCACATGGATCCCCTTTTCCCGACTGCCAGAAACCCACTCTGACTGATGTCTAAGTGGGTTTCTTCAGCCAATCAGGGAGTGCCACGTTGTAGCACTCTCCTGATCGGCTGTGTGCTCCTGTCCTAACTGACAGGCAGCACACGGCAGTGTTACAATGTAGCGCCTATGCGCTCCATTGTAACCAATGCTGGGAACTTTCTGCCCTGCGGTTGACCTAAAGTGACGTCACCGCTGAGCAAGAAAGTTCCCAGCATTGGTTACAATGGAGCGCATAGGCGCTACATTGTAACACTGCCGTGTGCTGCCTGTCAGTTAGGACAGGAGCACACAGCCGATCAGGAGAGTGCTACAACGTGGCACTCCCTGATTGGCTGAAGAAACCCACTTAGACATCAGTCAGAGTGGGTTTCTGGCAGTCGGGAAAAGGGGATCCATGTGCAAACATGGGTCCCCTTTTAGTGCGTGGCTCGAGTGTCCGTTTTGTTATTTTTTTCAAGTACGTGGATTACACCTGGATTCCCCGAGGACCCTGGACCCCTGGATCTCGTGAGTATAATTTCTTCAACAGGTACCCCTTGGATTCTACTGGAGAAGAGGACCGACCTGCGTGGGAACATAAGGTAAGTATGTATGTATGTGTGTATGTATGTAATAAAATTATACTTTCACGGTGTGTGTGTCTTGTGTTTTTTTGGGTATTTTTTTAGTAGTAGTACTACAGGTACCAGCGGGCCCGTTTTTCCGCCGCATGCTGGTACTTGTGGTTCTCCAAGTACCAGCATGCGGGGGAGGCTTGCTGGGACTTGTAGTACTGCTACTAAAAACAATATCTTTTCTTTTACAACAAAGGCTATCAGCCCCCCCATCCGCAGCCCATTGGATGGGGGGGGACAGCCTCGGGCTTCACCCATGGCCCTTGGGTGGCTGGGGGGGGGACCCCTTGATTGAAGGGGTCCCCACTCCCCCAGGGTACCCCGGCCAGGGGTGACTAGTTGGATTTTTGATGCCACGGCCGCAGGGCACTATATAAAAGTGACCCCCGGCTGTGGCATTATTTGTCCAGCTAGTGGAGCCCGGTGCTGGTTTTAAAAATACGGGGGACCCCTACTCTTTTTGTCCCCCATATTTTTGGAACCAGGACCAGGCGCAGAGCCCGATGCTGGTTGCTTAAATATGGGGGAACCCCTGTCAATTTTTTTCCCATATTTCGGCAACCAGGATCGGCTCAAAGAGCCCGAGGCTGGTTATGCTTAGGAGGGGGGACCCCACGCAATTTTTTATTTAAATTTGACAGTGTTTAATTAAAAAAAAAAAAAAAATAGAACCCCAGCACGGATCACACAGATCCGGCCGAGATTAATTGTAAAAAAGTCGGCAGTGTTTTGCTAATCACTGCCGTAAAAAACACAAAAAAAACACGAATGACATCGACATCGGAAGAAAAGAAAAACCCGAATACGACAGCTTAGTAAATCCATCGTAACAAATTCAAAAAGTTGCAGTTTTACACTTTCGATGTCATTCGTGATTGAACTTTGACCTGAAACGGGAAAATACGAATCTTAGTAAATTTACCCCACAGTTTTTAAACAAAAGGGTGTAATGCAACTTTTGAATCACCCTGTTTGTGTGTGTATATATATATATATATATATATATATATTAGAGATGAGCGGGTTCGGTTCGTCGAGATCCGAACCCCACGAACTTCACCTATTTTACACGGGTCCGAGGTAGCCTCGGATCTTCCCGCCTTGCTCGGTTAACCCGAACGAGGCCGAATGTCATCATCCCGCTGTCGGATTCTCGCGAGATTCGTATTCTATATAAAGAGCCGCGCGTCGCCGCCATTTTCACTCGTGCATTGGAGATTGAACGGAGAGAACGTGGCTATATTCTCTGCCTGAAAAGCTCCATATCTGTGCTCAGTGTGCTGCAAATATCTGTGCTCAGTGTGCTGCAAATATCTATGTTCTCTGCCTGAAAAGCTCCATATCTGTGCTCAGTGTGCAGCAAATATCTACGTTCTATGCCTGAAAAGCTCCATATCTGTGCTCAGTGTGCGTGCTGCAAATATCTGTGCTCAGTGTGCTGCATTGTTTGGACCACCAGTATATAATAGTAGTACAGTACAGTAGGCAATTGCTGTATCTTGCAGCTCCATGTCAGACTCGGTTCTAGACAGTATCCTGATCATCAGTGCTCAATATCTGCTGCATTGTTGTGTGACCAGTATATATACTATATATAGTAGTACAGTGCAGCATTTTGGTGACCATCAGTATATAGTTGTACAGTACAGTAGTCCATTGCTGTATCTTGCAGCTATGTGTCACTTCAAGTATCCATATCTGTGCTGCATTGTTGTGAGCAGTATATATATATATATATATATACATAGTAGTACAGTGCAGCATTTTGGTGACCAACAGGATATAGTTGTACAGTAAGGTAGGCCATTGCTGTATTTTGCAGCTCTGTGTCACTTCAAGTATCCATATCTGTGCTGCATTGTTGTGAGCAGTATATATATAGTAGTACAGTGCAGCATTTTGGTGACCACCAGTATATAGTTGTACAGTACAGTAGGCCATTGCTGTATCTTGCAGCTCCGTATCACTTCAAGTATCCATATCTGTGCTGCATTGTTGTGAGCAGTGTGTATATATATATAGTAGTACAGTGCAGCATTTTGGTGACCACCAGTATATATAGTAGTACAGTGCAGCATTTTGGTGACCACCAGTATATATAGTAGTACAGTGCAGCATTTTGGTGACCACCAGTATATATAGTAGTACAGTGCAGCATTTTGGTGACCACCAGTATATATAGTAATACAGTGTAGCATTTTGGTGACCAACAGTATATAGTTGTACAGTACAGTACAGTAGGCCATTGCTGTATCTTGCAGCTCCGTGTCACTTCAAGTATCCATATCTGTGCTCTGCATTGTTGTGAGCAGTATATATATATATATATATATATATATATAGTAGTACAGTGCAGCATTTTGGTGACCAACAGTATATAGTTGTACAGTACAGTAGGCTATTGATATAATAATATTACTGGCATATAATTCCACACATTAAAAAAATGGAGAACAAAAATGTGGAGGTTAAATAGGGAAAGATCAAGATCCACTTCCACCTAGTGCTGAAGCTGCTGCCACTAGTCATGGCAGAGAAGATGAAATGCCATCAACGTCGTCTACCAAGGCCGATGCCCAATGTCATAGTAGAGAGCATGTAAAATCCCAAAAACTAAAGTTCAGTAAAATGACCCAAAAATCTAAATTAAAAGCGTCTGAGGAGAAGCTTAAACTTGTCAATATGCCATTTACGACACGGAGTGTTGTAAATGGCTAGTGGTTCAGCTTCACATGAGGATGGAAGCACTCATCCTCCCACTAGAAAAATGAAAAGAGTTAAGCTGGCAAAAGCACAGCAAAGAACTGTGCGTTCTTCTAATTCACAAATCCCCAAGGAGAGTCCAATTGTGTTGGCGGTTGCGATGCCTGACCTTCCCAACACTGGATGGGAAGAGGTGGCTCCTTCCACCATTTGCACGCCCCCCTGCAAGTGCTGGAAGGAGCACCCACAGTCCAGTTCCTGATAGTCAAATTGAAGATGTCACTGTTGAAGTACATCAGGATGAGGATATGGGTGTTGCTGGCACTGAGGAGGAAATTGACAAGGAGGATTCTGATGGTGAGGTGGTTTGTTTAAGTCAGGCACCCGGGGAGACACCTGTTGTCCGTGGGATGAATATGGCCATTGACATGCCTGGTCAAATTACAAAAAAAATCACCTCTTTGGTGTGGAATTATTTTAACAGAAATACGGACAACAGGTGTCAAGCCATGTGTTGGCTTTGTCAAGCTGTAATAAGTAGGGGTAAGGACGTTAACCACCGAGGAACATCCTCCCTTATACGTCACCTGTAGCGCATTCATCAGAAGCCATTGACAAGTTCAAAAACTTTGGGTGACAGCGGAAGCAGTCCACTAACAACTAAATCCCTTCTTCCTCTTGTACCCAAGCTCCCACTGCAAACCACACCACCAACTCCCTCAGTGTCAATTTCCTCCTTAGACAGATATGCCAATAGTCCTGCAGGCCATGTCACTGGCAAGTCTGACGAGTCCTCTCCTAACTGGGATTCCTCCAATGGATCCTTGAATGTAACGCCTACTGCTGCTGGCGCTGCTGTTGTTGCTGCTGGGAGTCGATCGTAATCCCAGAGGGGAAGTGGGAAGACCACTTGTACTACTTCCAATAAGCAATTGACTGTCCAACAGTCCTTTGCGAGGAAGATGAAATATCACAGCAGTCATCCTGTTGCAATGCGTATAACTCAGGCCTTGGCGCTGTGTTGGTGTTAGACATGTGTCCGGTATCCACCGTTAATTCAAAGGGACTTAGAGAATTTCTTGAGGTAGTGTGTCCCCAGTATCAAATACCATCTAGGTTCCACTTCTCTAGGCAGGCGATACCGAGAATGTACACAGACGTCAGAAAAAGACTCACCAGTGTCCTAAAAAATGCAGTTGTACCCAATGTCCACTTAACCACGGACATGTGGACAAGTGGAGCAGGGCAGACTCAGGACTTATATGACTGTGACAGCCCGCTGGGTAGATGTATTGCCTCCCGCAGCAACAACAGCAGCGGCGGCACCAGTAGCAGCATCTCGCAAACGCCAACTCGTTCATAGGCAGGCTACGCTTTGTATCACCGCTTTCCATAAGAGGCACACAGCTGACAACCTCTTACGGAAACTGAGGAACATCATCGCAGATTGGCTTACCCCATTGGACTCTCCTGGGGATTTGTGACATCGGACAACACCACCAATATTGTGCGTGCGTTACAATTGGGCAAATTCCAGCACGTCCCATGTTTTGCACATACATTGAATTTGGTGGTGCAGAATTTTTTGAAAAATGACAGGGGCGTGCAAGAGATGCTGTCGGTGGCCTGAAGAATTGCGGGCCATTTTCGGCATTCAGCCACCACGTGCCGAAGACTGGAGCACCAGCAAACACTCCTGAACCTGCCCCTCCATCAGCTGAAGCAAGAGGTGGTAACAAGGAGGAATTCAACCCTCTATATGCTTCAGAGGATGGAGGAGCAGCAAAAGGCCATTCAAGCCTATTCATCTGCCTACGATATAGGCAAAGGAGGGGGGAATGCACCTGACTCAAGCGCAGTGGAGAATGATTTCAACGTTGTGCAAGGTTCTGCAACCCTTTGAACTTGCCACACGTGAAGTCAGTTCAGACACTGCCAGCCTGAGTCAGGTCATTCCCCTCATCAGGCTTTTGCAGAAGCAGCTGGAGAGATTGAAGGAGGAGCTAAAATGGAGAGCGATTCCGCTAGGCATGTGGGACTTGTGGATGGAGCCCTTCATTCGCTTAACCAGGATTCACTGGTGGTCAATCTGTTGAAATCAGAGCACTACATTTTGGCCACCGTGCTCGATCCTAGGTTTAAAGCCTATGTTGTATCTCTCTTTCCGGCAGACACAAGTCTGCAGATGTTCAAAGAACTGCTGATGAGACACTTGTCAAGTCAAGCAGAACGTGACCCGCCAACAACTCCTCCTTCATTTTCTCCCGCCACTGGAGCTGCCAGGAAAAGGATCAGATTTTCAAAACCACCCGCTGGCGGTGATGCAGGGCAGTCAGGAGCAAGTACTGACATCTGGTCTGGACTGAAGGACCTGCCAACGATTACTGACATGTTGTCTGCTGTCACTGCATATGATTCTGTCACCAATGAAAGAATGGTGGAGCATCCAAGTAGGCACGTCAGAAAGTCCGTGCGTATACTGGCAGGAAAAAGAGGCAATTTGGAGGCCCTTGCACAAACTGGCTTTATTTTACCTAAGTTGCCCCCCCTCCAGTGTGTACTCCGAAAGAGTGTTTAGTGCAGCCGGTAACCTTGTCAGCGATCGGCGTACGAGGTTACTTCGACAAAATGTGGAGAAGATGATGTTCATCAAAATGAATTATAATCAATTCCTCCATGGAGACATTCACCAGCAATTGCCTCCAGAAAGTACACAGGGACCTGAGATGGTGGATTCCAGTGGGGACGAATTAATACTCTGTGAGGAGGGGGATGTACACAGTGAAAAGGGTGATGAATCGGAGGATGAGGAGGAGGTGGACATCTTGCCTCTGTAGAGCCAGTTTGTGCAAGGAGAGATTGATTGCTTCTTTTTTGGTGGGGGCCCAAACCAACCAGTCATTTCAGCCACAGTCGTGTGGCAGACCCTGTCGCTGAAATTATGGGTTTGTTAAAGTGTGCATGTCCTGTTTATACAACATAAGGGTGAGTGGGAGGGCCCAAGGACAATTCCATCTTGCACCTTTTTTTTATTATTTATCTTTGCATCATGTGATGTTTGGGGCCAATTTTTTTAAGTGCCATCCTGTCTGATACTGCAGTGCCACTCCTAGATGGGCCAGGTGTTTGTGCCGGTCACGTGGGTCACTTAGCTTAGTCATCCAGCGACCTCGGTGCAAATTTTAGGACTAAAAATAGTAATGTGAGGTGTTCAGAATAGACTGGAAATGAGTGGAAATTATGGTTATTGAGGTTAATAATACTATAGGATTAAAATTACCCCCAAATTCTATGATTTAAGCTGTTTTTGAGGTTTTTTTGAAAAAAACACCCGAATCCAAAACACACCCGAATCCGAAAAACAATTTTAAGGGAGGTTTTGCCAAAATGTTTTCGAATCCAAAACACGGCCGCGGAACCTAATCCAAAACCAAAGCAAAAAACCCGAAATAAATTTCCGGTGCACATCTCTAATATATATATATATATATATATATATCTATCTTAGAGATGAGCAGGTTCGGTTCCTCGAGATCCAAACCCCCCCCGAACTTCACGTGGTTTACACGGGTCCGAGCCAGCCTCGGATCTTCCCGCCTTGCTCGGTTAACACGAACGTGCCCGAACGTCATCATCCCGCTGTTGTATTCTCGCGAGATTCGTATTGCATATAAAGAGCCGCGCGTCGCCGCCATTTTCACTCGTGCATTGGAGATGATAGCGAGAGGACGTGGCTGCGTTCTCTCAGTTTCTGTGTTCAGTGTGCTGCAAATATCTGTGCTCAGTGTGCTGCAAATATCTGTGCTCAGTGTGCTGCAAATATTTACGTTCTCTGCCTGAAAATGCTTCATATCTGTGCTGCATTGTAGTTGTTCGCAGTATATAGTAGGAGGACAGTGCAGCATTATGCTGACCACCAGTATATATATAGCAGTACGGTACAATAGTCCATTGCTCTACCTCTGTGTCATCAAGCATACTATCCATATCTGTGCTGCATTGTAGTTGTACGCAGTATATAGTTGGAAGACAGTGCAGAATTTTGATGACCACCAGTATATATATATATATATATATATATATATATAGCAGTACGGTACAGTAGTCCATTGCTCTACCTCTGTGTCGTCAAGTATACTATCCATATCTGTGATGCATTATAGTTGTGCGCAGTATATAGTAGGAGGACAGTGCAGAATTTTGCTGACCACCAATATATATATATATATATATATATATATATATAGCAGTACGGTACAGCAGTCCATTGCTCTACCTCTTTGTCATCAAGTATACTATCCATATCTGTGCTGCATTGTAGTTGTACGCAGTATATAGTAGGAGGACAGTGCAGAATTTTGCTGACCACCAGTATATATATATATATATATATATATATATATATAGGAGTATGGTACAGTAGTCCATTGCTCTACCTCTGTGTCGTCAAGTATACTATCCATATCTGTACTGCATTGTAGTTGTGCGCAGTATATAGTAGGAGGACAGTGCAGAATTTTGCTGACCACCAGTATATATATATATATATATATATATATAGCAGTATGGTACAGTAGTCCATTGCTCTACCTCTGTGTCGTCAAGTATACTATCCATATCTGTACTGCATTGTAGTTGTGCACAGTATATAGTAGGAGGACAGTGCAGAATTTTGCTGACCACCAGTATATATATATATATATATATATATAGCAGTACGGTACAGCAGTCCATTGCTCTACCTCTCTGTCATCAAGTATACTATCCATATCTGTGCTGCATTGTAGTTGTACGCAGTATATAGTAGGAGGACAGTGCAGAATTTTGCTGACCACCAGTATATATATATATATATATATATATATATATATATAGCAGTATGGTACAGTAGTCCATTGCTCTACCTCTGTGTCGTCAAGTATACTATCCATATCTGTACTGCATTGTAGTTGTGCGCAGTATATAGTAGGAGGACAGTGCAGAATTTTGCTGACCACCAGTATATATATATATATATATATATATATATATAGCAGTACGGTACAGTAGTCTATTGCTCTACCTCTGTGTCGTCAAGTATGCTATCCATATCTGTGCTGCATTGTAGTTGTGCGCAGTATATAGTAGGAGGACAGTGCAGAATTTTGCTGACCACCAGTATATATCTATATATATATCTATATATATATATATATATATATATATATAGCAGTACGGAACAGTAGTCTATTGCTCTACCTCTGTGTCATCAAGTATGCTATCCATATCTGTGCTGCATTGTAGTTGTGCGCAGTATATAGTAGGAAGACAGTGCAGAATTTTTCTGACCACCAGTATATATATCTATATATCTATCTATCTATATATATATATATATATATATATATATATAGCAGTACGGTACAGTAGTCCATTGCTCTACCTCTGTGTCATCAAGTATGCTATCCATATCTGTGCTGCATTGTAGTTGTGCGTAGTATATAGCAGGAGGACAGTACAGAATTCTGCTGACCACCAGTATATATATATATATATATATATATATAGCAGTACGGTACAGTAGTCCATTGCTCTACCTCTGTGTCGTCAAGTATACTATCCATATCTGTGCTGCATTTAGTTGTGCGCAGTATATAGTAGGAGGACAGTGCAGAATTTTGCTGACCACCAGTATATATATATATATATATATATATATATAACAGTACGGTACAGTAGGCCATTGCTATTGATATATTACTGGCATATAATTCCACACATTAAAAGATGGAGAACAAAAATGTGGACGGTAAAATAGGGAAAGATCAAGATCCACTTCCACCTCATGCTGAAGCTACTGCCACTAGTCATGGCAGAGATGATGAAATGCCATCAACGTCATCTGCCAAAGCCGATGCCCAATGTCATAGTAGAGAGCATGTAAAATCCAAAAAACAAAAGTTCAGTAAAATGACCCACAAATCTAAATTAAAAGCGTCTGAGGAGAAGTGTAATCTTGCCAATATTCCATTTACGACACGGAGTGTCAAGGAATGGCTGAGGCCCTGGCCTATGTTCATGGCTAGTGGTTTAGCTTCACATGAGGATGGAAGCACTAATCCTCCCGCTAGAAAAATGAAAAGACTTAAGCTGGCAAAAGCACAACAAAGAACTGTGCGTTCTTCTAAATCACAAATCCCCAAGGAGAGTCCAATTGTGTCGGTTGCGATGCCTGACCTTCCCAACACTGGACGGGGAGAGGTGACGCATTCCACCATTTGCACGCCCCTGCAAGTACTGGAAGGAGCACCCACAGTCCAGTTCCTGATATTCAAATTGAAGATGTCACTGTTGAAGTACACCAGGATGAGGATATGAGTGTTGCTGGCGCTGAGGAGGAAATTGACAAGGAGGAATCTGATGGTGAGGTGGTTTGTTTAAGTCAGGCACCCGGGGAGACACCTGTTGTCCGTGGGATGAATATGGCCATTGACATGCCTGGTCAAATTACAAAAAAAATCGTCTCTTCGGTGTGGAATTATTTTAACAGAACTGCGGACAACAGGTGTCAAGCCATGTGTTCCCTTTGTCACACTGTAATAAGTAGGGGTAAGGACGTTAACCACATAGGAACATTCTCCCTTAAACGTCACCTGGAGCGCATATATCAGCAGTCATTGACAGGTTCAAAAACTTTGGGTGACAGCGGAAGCAGTCCACTGACAACTAAATCCCTTCTTCCTCTTGTACCCAAGCTCCTGCAAACCACAGCACCAACTCCCTCAATGTCAATTTCCCCCTTAGACAGGAACGCCAATAGTCCTGCAGGCCATGTCACTGGCAAGTCTGACGAGTCCTCTCCTGACTGGGATTCTTCTGATGGATCCTTGAGTTTAACGCCTACTGCTGCTGGCGCTGCTGTTGTTGCTGCTGGGAGTCGATCGTCATCCCAGAGGGGAAGTCGGAAGACCACTTGTACTACTTCCAGTAAGCAATTGACTGTCCAACAGTCCTTTGCGAGGAAGATGAAATATCACAGCAGTAATCCTGTTGCAAAGCGGATAATTCAGGCCTTGACAACTATGTTGGTGTTAGATGTGCGTCTGGTATCCACCGTTAGAATACAGGGACTTAGAGAATTGCTTGAGGTAGTGTGTCCCTAATACCAAATACCATCTAGGTTCCACTTCTCTAGCCAGGCGATACCGAGAATGTACACAGACGTCAGAAAAAGAGTCACCAGTCTCCTAAAAAATGCAGTTGTTCCCAATGTCCACATAACCACGGACATGTGGACAAGTGGAGCAGGGCAGACTAAGGACTATATGACTGTGACAGCCCACTGGGTGTCAGGAACTGGTGCAGAATCCGGAATTTGGGATCAGGTACCAAGTGGTTGACGTTACCCAGAACAGAGGCGCGGAGTCTAACACGCCGGAAGGTTTTCACCAGGGAACCCCGCAAGGGGATATGGGCTTCGCGGCTTCCGACGTGCAGGTCGCGGCCCCCTGTCTGGGTCACTTGATACCTGAACTGGACTGGAGTTATGGTAGAGGTGTTGTATATGACCAACCGCAGGGATACACAGGAACAAACAGGAACTGGAGAAGGTGGCAGGGTGCACCCGGCCAGATGGTACGCTGGGGCCGTGGAGATGGAACAGCAGCAGGCACTCCAGGGGTGACACAGGAGGTAGCGGTAGTCGGCAGACTAAAGTCGTCAGCAAGATGTTGAAGCTGGAATTCAATACTGGAACAAGGCAATACCCACTGGACAGATGAACTGAGACCAGAGAGGAACCAGGAAGCAGAACACCACATGGAGTAGTTATAACTGGCAAAGCCTCTTGGGATTGAGAGGCTTAAAAGAACAGGCTGGACCAATCAGTTGTGAGCACCAGACAGGCCCCCAGTAATTGATATAACATGCAGCTGCAGTGCAGACTGAGCAGGCTGACAAGCTGAATAGTAGTTTCCAGGTAACGAGCTGTAATTACAGAATCCAGACACCTGTGAAGTCAGTTGCTGAGTGCAGGAGCAAAGGCACTGGGAGACAACTATGCAGGAGCTAGCTGTGACCTGTAGTTCCACAAACTGAAGCAAAGGTAATTTATAACAAAAACAAAACATGAGTGCTCAGGATTGTAACACTGGGTAGATGTATTGCCTCCCGCAGCAACAACAGCAGCGGCGGCACCAGTAGCAGCATCTCGCAAACGCCAACTCGTTCCTAGCCAGGCTATGCTTTGTATCACTGCTTTCCATAAGAGGCACACAGCTGACAACCTCTTACGGAAACTGAGGAACATCATCGCAGATTGGCTTACCCCAATTGGACTCTCCTGGGGATTTGTGACATCGGACAATGCCACCAATATTGTGCGTGCATTACATGTAGGCAAATTCCAGCATGTTTTGCACATTCAATTAATTTGGTGGTGTAGAATTATTTTAAAAACGACAGGGGCGTGCAAGAGATGTTGTCGGTGGCCCGAACAATTGCCGGCCACTTTCGGCATTCAGCCACCGAAGACTGGAGCACCAGCAAACACTCCTGAACATGCCCTGCCATCAGTTGAAGTAAGAGGTGGTAACGAGGTGGAATTAAACCCTCTATATGCTTCAGAAGATGGAGGAGCAGCAAAAGGCCTTTCAAGCCTATACATCTGCCTACGATATAGGCAAAGGAGGGGGAATGCACCTGACTCAAGCGCAGTGGAGAATGATTTCAACGTTGTGCAAGGTTCTGCAACCCTTTGAACTTGCCACACGTGAAGTCAGTTCAGACACTGTCAGCCTGAGTCAGGTCATTCCCCTCATCAGGCTTTTGCAGAAGCAGCTGGAGAGATTGAAGGAGGAGCTAAAACGGAGCGATTCCGCTAGTCATGTGGGACTTGTGGATGGAGCCCTCAATTCGCTTAGCCAGGATTCACTGGTGGTCAATCTGTTGAAATCAGAGCACTACATTTTGGCCACCGTGCTCGATCCTAGGTTTAAAGCCTACGTTGTATCTCTCTTTCCGGAAGACACAGAGGTTCAAGGACCTGCTGGTGAGAAAATTGTCAAGTCAAGCGAAATGTGACCCGCCAACAGCTCATCCTTCATTTTCTCCCACCACTGGAGCTGCCAGGAAAAGATTAGCATTTCCAAAACCCAGTGCCAGATTAAGGTCCTTATGGGCCTGGAGCTGAAATTTATGAAGGGCCTATTGTGTGTCGCCGCAAAGGGTGTGGCCAGCATAGTGGGGTGTGGCTACTGGTATTGGGGCGTGACCAGTGCTATATATGTGTGTGTGTGCGCGCGCGTGAGTTTGAAACAGGGAAATCTCAGTACTTAAATAATTATATTACAATAATAATTTTATTAAGAGGAGAGGAAAAAAGGGGGAAGAACAGTGGAAGAGGGGAGGAAGAACAGGTTCTAGATGGAAGGAAGACAAGAGAAAGACAGGGAGAAGAATAGGGGCTAGATGGGAGGAAGACAGGAGGGATACAGGGGGAAGAGCAGTAGGAGATGAGGGAGACGGGAAGATGGCAGGAAGAAGGGAGGGAGCAGCGGCGGAACATGCCCCGGTGCATTGCACTGAGGCCCGCAGCTGTAAAGGGGCCCACAGTCTGTAGCAGTATAATGAGTCAGACTGACTCATTACATGCTGCCCGCTATTTCACTGCGGTCCCCGGCACCAGCAAAGGAGAAGGGTGATGAGATCAATCATCACCCTTCTTTGAACTCTGCACAGTGCGCACTGCTGGCTGTCACACTCTCCTCCGACCAGCTCCATACCTCCCAACATTTTGAATCCCTAAATAGGTACCTCTCACGAGTCGAAGGTGCGTTCTCCCGAAAAGGGTGTGTGGTCTATGTAAAAGGAACGTGGCTTTGCGGCAATGTCACAATCGTGAGCCATGCCCCGCATTTTCTGTTACTCTGGGTGAATGTCCAGCACTCTATGAGCTGCTGGCATGCCCCCAGTCCCTCTGTCACCTGTGTATACACGCTGTGCGCATGGGACTGTCCCGCGAAAATCGGGACAGTTGGGAGGTATGCAGCTCTGTCTCTGCTGGCCGAGGGTCCACCACTGAATTCTGGGAGAAGAGGGAGAGAGAGTCCGGGAGCATGCAGTGTCCAAGAGACGTCAACAGTTGCTCTGAAGAGCGTTGCTGGAGCCAGAGATCTAGCCAGGAGGGGCGCACAGTACAGTATGTTGTGGAAAACCCCCCCATAAAAAACTGTAAATACCAGCGTGTGTACAGTATATATGTGTTTTGCTGTGTGTTTGTGTGTGTTTTGCTATGTGTGTGTTTTTTACTATATGTATATATATTTAACTATCTGTCTATAAAAATAGTGCACTCACATACTGTGTGTCATAACGTGTATAAGGAGTACTACAGTGAGTCGCAACGTGTATAAGGCGCTCTATTGTGTGGCGTTGTGTATAATGAGCACTACTGTGTGTGGCGTTACATGTATAAGGAGCACTACTGTGTGGCGTGTATAATGAGCACTACTGTGTGTGGCGTTACATGTATAAGGCATACTACTGTGTGGCATTATTTGTATAAGGAGTGCTGCTGTGTGGTGTTACGTGTATAAGAAGCACCGCTGTGTCGTGGGACATGTGTAAGGAGCGCTGCTGTGTGACGTTACGTGTATAAGGAGTGCTGCTGTGTGGGATTACATGTATAAGGAGCACTGCTATGTGGCATTATGTGTATAAGGAGCACTGCTGTGTGGCGTTACGTGTATAAGAAGCACTGCTGTGTGGTGGGACATGTGTAAAGAGTGTTGCTGTGTGACGTTACGTGTATAAGTAGTGATGCTGTGTGGGATTACAAGTATAAGGAGCGCTGCTGTGTGGTGTAAGGTTTGTAATGAGCGCTCAAAAAAAGGGGGGGATGGAGCGCCTGTGTCTATACTAAACTAGCGTAATAAATGTGTAATGAAAAAATGAGCCCACGTTCGCTTCACTCATGGGGTTGTATACACCCCTATAATATGGACAATATCTAGACAAAAAAAGAGAGTTGCGCTCATGGGTTTATTATACATATAATCAGAGCCGGTATATAAAAGCATTTATTGAATGTACTATACTCAATTTGCATCAATGATTAATACAGAAATATATTAAAATTATTAAAGCTTTATATAAAAATGGGTTAATTTTTTCTTTTTACTCGCTGACCAGCAGTTTAAATCGGCAATGGTTAATGGTAGGTCTTCCACTGTAATAAAAGTCCACGCACTTAAATAGCTGTGCTGTGTTGGCTAATCAGCACATTGCAACTTTGTATCAGTCAATAGTAAAGACAATGTTGGACTCAAAGGGAACTGATTGAGGTGTAGCAGTTATAAGTAAGCGTTACAGTGTGTCCAAATACCTCCTTCGTGGTAATCAGCAGTATGATCTTACCCCCGGTTCCGAGCGTCCTCGGATTTGTAGTGTCCACAGGGGATGCCTTTTCTTCCACCGGCTGTTTGTCCAAAGGGATTGCTCCATAGGAGGTGTGCAAATTAACGGGCACTTGAAGCTGACGCCTGATCTCAGCATGTGCGGCTTAGCTCACCGCGGGATGGGCTCTTAGCAAAGTCCAGTGCTGATTCCCGCTGTTATTAGCTGTACACCTCCGTGCTTGCCAATATCAAATGCTGCAGCTGAGAGAAAGTGGGCGGATACTGACGCATTTCGTCACGTCCTCACGTGACTTTTTCAATGAGCGCTGCTGTGTGGCGTAAGGTGTAAAATGAGCGCTGCTGTGTGGTGTAAGGTGTATAATGAGCGCTGCTGTGTGGTGTAAGATGTATAAGGAGCGCTGCTGTGTGGCATAAGGTGTATAATGAGCGCTGCTGTGTAGTGTAAGGTGTAAAATGAGCACTGCTGAGTGGTGTAAGGTGTAAAATGAGCGCTGCTGTGTGGTGTAAGGTGTATAATGAGCGCTGCTGTGTTGTATAAGGTGTAAAATGAGCGCTGCTGTGTGGTGTAAGGTGTATAATGAGCGCTGCTGTGTTGTATAAATTGTAAAATGAGCGCTGCTGTGTGGTGTAAGGTGTATAATGAGCGCTGCTGTGTTGTATAAGGTGTAAAATGAGCGCTGCTGTGTTGTATAAGGTGTATAATGAGCGCTGCTGTGTGGCATAAGATGTATAAGGAGCGCTTCTGTGTGGTGTAAGGTGTATAATGAGCGCTGTTGTGTGGCGTAAGGTGTATAATGAGGGCTGCTGTGTGGCGTAAGGTGTATAATGAGGGCTGCTGTGTGGCGTAAGGTGTATAATGAGCGCTGCTGTGTGGCATAAGGTGTATAATGAGCACTGCTGTGTGGTGTAAGGTGTATAATGAGGGCTGCTGTGTGGCGCAAGGTGTATAATGAGGGCTGCTGTGTGGCGTAAGGTGTATAATGAGCGCTGCTGTGTGGCGTAAGGTGTATAATGAGCGCTGCTGTGTGGCGTAAGGTGTATAATGAGCGCTGCTGTGTGGCGTAAGGTGTATAATGAGGGCTGCTGTGTGGCTTAAGGTGTATAATGAGCACTGCTGTGTAGTGTACGGTGTATTAGGAGCGCTGCTGTGTGGTGCAATTTGAGGGTACTATTGTGTGGTGATGCCCCTTCTCAATGAGACCAAACCCCACTTTTTGGGTGGGCCCTATTTTGTATATGGGTGGGGGGGCCCAATGCATATTAATGCGCCTGGGCCCACCACTCTCTAGTTCCGCCACTGGGAGGGAAACAGGTGGAAGAACAGGGGGAAGATGGGAGGTACACACAGGGGATGGGAGGAAGAATAGGAGCTATATGGGAGGAAGACAGAAGGGAGATATGGGAAGAGCAATGGAAGATGGGAGGAAGACAGGGGGAAGAACAGTCAGGTTTTCTGGTGGGTGGGGGAATCAGCCTGGAGATGAGGGAGGAGGGGGATTAGCCTGGTGACAAGGGGTGGAAAGGGGATTAGCCTGGTGAGGAGGAGTGGGGGTAGCCTGGTGACAGGGGGAGGGGGATTAGTCTGGTGAGGGGGGGTTAGCCTGCTGACAGGGGGGGGAGAGGAATTAACCTGGTGATTGGGGAGGAGGGCAGAGTAGTCTGGTTGGGGGGGTTAGCCTGGTGACAGGGTGGAGGGGGATTAGTTTTGTGAGGGGGAGGGTTAGCCTGGTGCAGGGGGAGGAGGGGGATTAGTTTTGTGAGGGGGAGTGTTAGCCTGGTGACAGGGGGAGGAGGGGGATTATTTTTATGAGGGGTGTTACCCTGGTTTTAGGGGGAGGAGGGGGATTTGCCTAGTGACAGGAGGAGAATGGGAGGATGGTGAGTAGGGCAGGTTAGCCTAGTGACAAGGGTGGAGGGGGGATTAGTCCGGTGAGGGGTGTCGGTTAGCCTGGTGACAGGGTGAGGAGGGTGGATTAAGCTGGTGAGTGGGGGCAGGTTAGCTTGATGACAAGAGTAGGAGGGGGCATTAGTCTGGTGAGGGGGGTCGGTTAGCCTGGTGACAGGGTGAGGAGGGTGGATTAGACTGGTGAGGGGGGGTCAGCCTGCTGACAGGGGGGAGGAGGGGGATTAGCCTGGTGATGGGGGAGGAGGGCAGATTAGTCTGGTGGGGGGGGGGGGGGTTAGCCTGGTGATGGGGAGGAGAGGGATTAGTTTTGTGAGGGGGAGGGTTAGCCTGGTGACAGGGGGAGGAGGGGGATTATTTTTGTGAGGGGGGTTAGCCTGGTTATAGGGGGAGGAGGGGGATTTGCCTGGTGACAGGAGGAGAATGGGAGGATTAGCCTGGTGAGTGGGGGCAGGTTAGCCTGGTGACAGGGTGAGGAGGGTGGATTAGGCTGGTGAGGAGGGGAGGTAGCCTGGTGACAGGGGTAGGAGGGGGGGGAGGGTTAGGCTGGTGAGGTGAGGGGTAGCCTGGTGACAGGGGAAGGAGGGGGGGTTAGGCTGGTGAGGAGGGGGGTAGTCTGGTGACAGGGGAATTAGTCTAGTCTTGGGGGGGTATTAGCTTGGTCTGGGGAGGGGGGGGGGATTAGCCTGGTGACAGGGGGAGGAGAGGGGATTAGTCTGGTTAGGGAGGGGAGGGGGCGCAGGAGGAACTTTCACTTGTGCTGCTGGTGCTACATATTGCAGGGCTTTGGGTTACGTAATTTACACTGTATGTGAAAGTACCTGTCCCTTGCAGATGGCGGCTCCAGTAATGCTATAATAGGAGGCTCCAGGGTTTTTGACTTACTTGAACCGGACACAGTGAGGGGGACACCCGGCATTCCACGGCCGCCAATCACTGTACAGTCGTGGACGGCCCGTCTGGCATCTAGAGGAAGCCGCGTCTGAGAAGAGAACATCGCGGGAGCCGCCTGAGCCGGGAATGCAGCAAGGGCTTCCTGGTAGGCTGGAGTCGTGGTGCAGGCTGCTCGGCGCGTACGCGGTGTAATGGTAAGGCCTGCCCTGTCCCCTCCCACTCATCCCCACTGCGGAGATGCCGCCAGCAGCAGCAACAGCATTGCAGTGCTGGGTCCTAGTGCCGCTGGCTAGATCATCTTGCCCTGCAGCCGGCAGTAAATAGAGGTGCTGGTGGGACGGCTCTGCACTGCAGCTGTGCTCACCACACCGCAGCGTCACTGGCAATGTGCTGTAGCAGGATTTTTTTTTCCTGTTTACAGCAGCACAGCAGTATGCAGTTGCTGTGGGCCTATTTTGAAGGTGGGCCTGGAGCAGCAGCTCCATCAGCCCCATTGTTAATCCGGCCCTGCCAAAACCACCCGCTGGTGGTGATGCAGGGCAGTCAGGAGCGATAGCTGACATCTGGTCCGGACTGAAGGACCTGCCAAAGATTACTGACATGTATACTGTCACTGCATATGATTCTGTCACCATTAAAAGAATGGTGGAGGATTATATGAGTGACAGCATCCAAGTAGGCATGTCAGACAGTCCGTACGTATACTAGCAGGAAAAAGTGACAATTTGGAGGCCCTTGCACAAACTGGCTTTATTTTACCTAAGTTGCCCCCCCCCTCCAGTGTGTACTCCGAAAGAGTGTTTAGTGCAGCCGGTAACCTTGTCAGCGATCGGTGTAGGAGGTTACTTCCAGAAAATGTGGAGAAGATGAAGTTCATCAAAATTAATTATAATCAATTCCTCCGTGGAGACATTTACCAGCAGTTGCCTCCAGAAAGTACACAGGAACCTGTGATGGTGGATTCTAGTGGGGACGAATTAATACTCTGTGAGGAGGGGGATGTACACAGTGAAAGGGGTGAGGAATCGGACGATGAGGAGGAGGTGGACATCTTGCCTCTGTAGTGCCAGTTTGTGCAAGGAGAGATTGATTGCTTCTTTTTTGGTGGGGGCCCAAACCAACCAGTCATTTCAGCCACAGTCGTATGGCGGACCCTGTCGCTAAAATAATGGGTTTGTTAAAGTGTTTAACAGTGTCCTGTTTATACAACATAAGGGAGGGAGGGCCCAAGGGCCCAAGGACAATTCCATCTTGCACCTCTTTTTTTATTTTATTTATCTTTGCATCATGTGATGTTTGGGGCAAATTTTTTTAAGTGCCATCCTGTCTGACACTGCAGTGCCACTCCTAGATGGGCCAGGTGTTTGTGCCGGCCACTTGGGTCGCTTAGCTAAGTCATCCAGCGACCTCGGTGCAAATTTTAGGACTAAAAATATTATTGTGAGGGGTGAGGTATTCAGAATAGACTGGAAATGAGTGGAAATTCTGGTTATTGAGGTTAATAATACTATGGGATCAAAATTACCCCCAAATTCTATGACTTAAGCTGTGTTTGAGGGGGTTTTGAAAAAAAACCCCCACCTGAATCCAAAAACACACCCGAATCCGACAAAAAAATTTAAGGGAGGTTTTGCCAAAATGCGTCCGAATCCAAAACATGGCTGCGGAACCAAATCCAATACCAAAACACAAAACCCGAAAAATGTCCGGTGCACATCTCAACTCTGAAGGAAAACAAAAAGTTGCAAAAAAAAATCACAGCTTTCACTTTTAAATAACTACCATATTTAAATCTTTTGAGTGCTGGGATAGCTTTTGCAGTAAATTGTTGGCCTGGTGAGGAGATTCTTTATAGATGTGAAAAATATCTGCATGCACTACGTATGCGCCAGTCTGCGTTGTTGACGTTGATCAAGGTGCTGGCTGAGGAAGCAGAGAATAGAGAGCCAGTGGGGGGGGGGGGGGGGGGGGGGGGGGAGCTGAGAATATCTATTCCCTGCTTCCATTTCAGCAGGTAAAAAGACACATAATGCCATCTAGAGATGACGTTATGCCAGAATCTATTAAAACTTTAGCTGTGCGGTGGGCACTTTTTTCGTGTTTTGTGTTTTGGTTCTAATTCTCTACTTGTGTTTTGGTTTTGGATTGGTTTTGCCAAAACCTCCCTTTCATGTTTTGTTTTTTGATCTGGATGATTTTTGAAAAAAACATAAAAACAGCTAAAATCTCAGAATTTGGGGGTAATTTTGATCCTACGGTATTATTAACTTCAATATCATTCATTTCCACTCATTTCCAGTCTATTCTGAACACCTCACAATATTGTTTTTAGGCCAAAGGGTTGCACCGAGGTGGCTGTATGACTAAGCTAAGCGACACAAGTATGTGGCACAAACACCTGTCCCATCTAGGAGTGGCACTGCAGTGGCAGAGAGGATGGCACTTAAAAAAACTAGGCCCCAAACAGCACATGATGGAAAGAAGAAAAAGAGGTACAATATGGAATTGTCTTTGACCCGTCCCACCCACCCTTATTTTGTATAAACAGGACATGTACACTTTAAAAAACCAATCATTTCAGCGACAGTGTCTGCCACATGACTGGCTGAAATGACTGGTTTGTTTGGGCCCCCACCAAAAATGAAGCAATCGATCTCTCCCTTCACAAACTGGCTCTACAGAGGCAAGATGTCGACCTCATCCTCTGATTCCTCACCCCTTTCACTGTATACATCCTCCTCCTCCTCACAGAGTATTAATTCATCCCCACTGGAATCCACCATCTCAGGTCCCTGTGTACTTTCTGGAGGCAATTGCTGGTCAAGGTCTTCCCGGGGGAATTTATAATTAATTTTGATGAACTTCATCTTCTGCACTAAACACTCTTTCGGAGTACACACTGAAGGGGGAGCAACTTAGGTAAAATAAAGCCAGTTTGTGCAAGGGCATCCAAATTGCCTCTTTTTCCTGCCAGTATACGTACGTATACTTGGATGCTGTCACTCATATAATCCTCCACCATTCTTTTAATGGTGACAGAATCATATGCAGTGACAGTAGACATGTCAGTAATCGTTGGCAGGTAATTCAGTCCGGACCAGATGTCAGCATTCGCTCCTGACTGCCCTGCATCACCGCCAGCGGGTGGGCTAGGAAATCTTATCCATTTCCTTGCAGCTCCAGTTGCGGGAGAAAATGAAGGAGGTGCTGTTGATGGGTCACGTTCCACTTGAGTTGACAATTTTCTCACCAGCAGGTCTTTGAACCTCTGCAGACTTGTGTCTGCTGGAAAGAGAGATACAACGTAGGCTTTAAACCTAGGATCGAGCATGGTGGACAAAATGTAGTGCTCTGATTTCAGCAGATTGACCACCCTTGAATCCTGGCAAAGCGAATGAAGGGCTCCATCCACAAGTCCACATACTTTGCAAAATCGCTCCATCTTAGCTCCTCCTTCAATTTCTCCAGCTGCTTCTGCAAAAGCCCGATGATGAGAATGACCTGACTCAAGCTGGCAGTGTCTGAACTGACATCACGTGTGGCAAGTTCGAAGGGTTGGAGAACCTTGCACAAGATGGAAATCATTCTCCACTGCACTTGAGTCAGGTGCATTCCTACTCTTTTGCCTATATTGTAGGTGGATGTATAGGCTTGAATGGCCTTTTGCTGCGCCTCCATCCTCTGAAGCATATAGAGTGTTGAATTCCACCTAGTTACCACCTCTTGCTTCAGGTCATGGCAGGGCAGGTTTAGGTATGCTTGATGGCGCTCCAGTCTTCGGCACGTGGTGACTGAATGCCGAAAGTGGCCTGCAATTTTTCGGGCCTCCAACAGCATCTCCTGCACGCCCCTGTCATTTTAAAAAAAATTCTGCACCACCAAATTAATTGTATGTGCAAAACATGGGACGTGCTGGAATTTGCCCAGATGTAATGCACGCACAATATTGGTGGCATTGGGCCTAATTCTGAGTTGATCGCAGCATCAAATTTGTTAGTAGATGGGCAAAACCATGTGCACTGCAGTAGGGGCAGATATAACATGTGCAGAGAGAGTTAGATTTGTGTGTGGTGTGTTCAATCTGCAATCTAAATTGCAGTGTAAAAATAAAGCTGCCAGTATTTACCCTGCACAGAAACAAAATAACCCACCCAAATCTAACTCTCTCTGCACATGTTATGTCTGCCCCCCTGCATGGCACATGGTTTTGCACAACTGCTAACAAAGTTCCTGCTGCGATCAACTTAGAATTACCCCCATTGTCCGGTATCACAAATCCCCAGGAAAGTCTAATTGGGGTAAGCCATTGTGCGATGATTTCCCACAGTTTACATAAGAGGTTGTCAGCGGTGCCTCTTACAGAAAGCGGTGATATATAGCGTAGCCTGCCTAGGAACGAGTTGGCGTTTGCGAGATGCTGCTACTGGTACTGCCGCTGTTGTTTCTGCGGGAGGTCATACATCTACCCAGTGGGCTGTCACAGTCATGTAGTCCTTAGTCTGCCCTGTTCCACTTGTCCACATGTGCATGGTTAAGTGTACAGTGGGTACAACTGCATTTTTTAGGACACTGAGGACACTTTTTCTGACGTCTCTGTACATTCTCGGTATTGCCTGCCTAGTGAAGTGGAGCCTATATGGGATTTGATACCGGGGACACAGTACCTCAAACATTTCTGTAAGTCCCACTGAACTAATGGCGGATTCCAGATGTACGTCTAACACCAACATAGCTGTCAAGGCCTCAGTTATCCGCTTTGCAAAAGGATGAGTGCTGTCATATTTCAACATCCTCACAAAGGACTATTGGACAGTGAATTGCTTAGTTGAAGTAGTACAAGTAGTCTTACGAATTCCACTCTGGGATGACGATATACTCCCAGCAGCAACAACAACAGCCGTACCACTCCAGGATCCTCCGGAGGAATCCCGGTTAGGAGATAACTCCTCAGTCTTGCAAGTGACATGGCCTGCAGGACTACTGATGTTCCTGACTGAGGAGGAAGTTGACGTTGAGGGAGTTGGTGGTGTGGCTTGCAGGAGCTTGGGTACAAGAGGAAGAAGGGATTTAGGTGTCAGTAGACTGCTTACGCTCTTACCCAAAGTATCACAACTTGACACTGTCTTCTGATGAATGTGCTGCAGGTGACGTATAAGGGAGGCTGTTCCTAGGTGTTTAACGTCCTTACCCCTACTTATTACAGATTGACAGAGGCAACACATGGTTTGACACCTGTTGTGCAGATTTGTGGAGAAATAATTCCACACTGAAGAGTTGTCTTTTTTTGGCATTTTGACCAGGCTTCAAAATGGTCTTATTCATCCCATGGACAACAGGTGTCTCCCCCGGTGCCTGATTTAAACAAACCACATCCCCATCAGAATCCTCATCGTCAACTTCCTCCTCAGAACCAGCAACACTCATATCCTCATCCTGGTGTACTTCAACAGTGACATCTTCAATTTGAATATCAGAAACTGGACTGTGGGTGTTCCTTCCAGCACTTGCAGAGGGCATGCAAATGGTGGAAGGAGCCACCTCTTCCCATCCAGTGTTGGGAAGGTCAGGCATCGCAACCGCCATCACACTTTGGGGTTTATTTACTAATATTCGTGTTTGAGTCGATTTGTGTTGAGTTTAAACTCGAATTTTATCGGACGCATTTTCATGCAACTTTTTGAAACCATCTACGCTAATTTACTGTGCTGTCGAGTTTGTTGTTTTCGTATTTTCTGATGGGCGATGTTTTTCAAGTTGTTTTTTTTCCGGCCGCAAATCACTTGTTTGGTCGGGAATTTGTGTTTTTTCCACGGATTGTGACTATTTTAAACGCGGCAGTTTTTTTTAAAACTACGGCCGCATTTTCACTTTTACTTTCATTTTCATTTTAACCTTCATTCGTGATTGGTTGTGTTTCAGATGTAGGAGTGTCTGTGCGCAACCATATAAATATGCCCCAAACCGTCCGCACCTCGTGGGTTTAGTTAGTGGTGAGGAGAGAGGTTGTGCTGTGGAGTTTGGTGAGTAGGTGTGATTTTGAGTAGTATTTTTGGCAAGTTCTGAGTGTTGTATTGTGTTTGAAAGTAGTCTTGTCATTCTTGTAGTCTTGCTTCTTTTCAGTTTGTCTTAATTTTTGTCCTTGTTTTTTTTGGGAGTCTCTTGTCAGTGTTTGTTTGTTTGTGTGTTGTGTAGTGGAGGATTGTGTTGTTTGTCCTTTTTTCAGTGTTAATTGTTGTTTATCCTAATTATGTCTGACTCTGAGGGAGGTGAGTGAGGTGGAGGAGGTGGGTGAGGAGGAGCTGAATGAGAGGGAGGAGGTTAGTGAGGTGTAGGAGGTGTGTAAGGTTGGTGCTGCAGCCTCTAGTGATAGTGACAGTGAAGCAGCTCTGCAGCCACGCACCACTACTAAGACTCGCCGCAATGTCAAGTTTAGTTATGCTGAGAATGTGGCTTTGGTGCGTGAGCTGATGAAATATCAGCGGTACCTATTTGGGCCGGAGTCCGCAAAGGTGACATCACGGAAATAAACGGTGTTGTGGGCTAAAGTTGTTGCTGCTGTAAATAGTGATGGGGTGGTCAAGCGGATGGAGGACATGTGCCGCAAACGGTACTATATATATATATATATATATATATATATATATAAAGCGCCGTGTGAAGTCCAAAATGGCCAAGGAGGTAAAGTCAGCTTGTCAGACTGGTGGGGGTCAGCCCTTCATTGCCAGATATCTAGACTACGAGGAGCCCATGCGGAGCTTAATACCTCCTGAAGTTGTGTTAGCAACACATGTCTGTGATTCCGATCGGCCCAGGAAGGATGATGAGCATGTTTTTTGTTAATAACATACTTTTATTAGGTTAACTTTGGTTTTGGCTAATGTGTGTCATGTAGCCTAGCACGTTACTCGCATCTTTAACTACACGACAGCAAAACCCTTGGCATTGTTAATGGCTAATCAAAAAACCAATGTAGCACATAACAGTACTGTATGTGAAATGTGTCTTCAAATTTATTTTTGTATTTGGAGTGTTAAGTTGTTATTTTCGGCGGCCTTTAATTTGCAAACACCAAGCTTGCCCTTCATCACATTTTCCACAAAATGCATTATACTCTATTTTGAGGCAGTTAGCCATGTGCAAGATTTCACAAACAGTGGTTCAGATGTTCTAGGCTGGAGTAGGCATAAGTAAATTAGAAACCAGTGACATGTGCAAGCTAATTGAAGCACCATTTAATCTGGTCCAAAAATAAGCAACCATATTTTGGGATGCTTGCCAACTGCATTTGTCACCTTCGCCAACACTGCTTTATCAGTGGCTTATGTCTTTGGATGGTTAATAAAACTGTTTAATGTTTTCCTTAGTTTTGTTGTGATGTTGGACTACTGTGTGTTTGTTGTGCCACATCACACAAGTTGACACAAATTTACTTTCTTGTTATTGATACTTGCTTTTCTAATCAATATGTGTGTGCTTTGTAGTTTTGTTTTATCTAGTTGGAATGTAGGGCCATGTTTGTGTCCTCTCCATTTTGTCATGCGTAGAACTTTCCTGAGTGTACATGCCTATTGGCCAATATTGTTTTGCTAATGGCTGTGTGTCTGGAGTCAACATCAGATATTTTTATATGTTCCAATGATTAGAAAATTACAAGCACACAAAATAGTTTATTATCTTTATAATCATATTGTCACAAATGCTTAGCAACTGCATTGTACAATTCCAGTCCCACGACATCTGATGATGATGACACTGCGGCAGCAGGTAAAGTATCCATTGTAGTACATGTTATGATTGTTAAGGAATGGACATACAATATTTTTATCTTTAAGAATAGGTCCCTTAACACAAGGCTTTACGAGCAGAAGACGGCCTCCTGAACCCCACAAAAAGCAGTCACTTGTGGCACCCAAGAGACCAAGGTCGGATGTCCTGTCCAAACCACAGGAGTCTACACCAACCCGAAGAATTTTGATAGTGTCTTCCAAACCCCCACGCCAAATTTTGGACACTCCACCAAGACGCCAACCACATTCCCCTCATCTGGATAATGAGTAGGAATCTAAAATTTAAAAAGAGATTATCTATAAATTAACCATTATTTAACATTCATAAACTGGAGACACAGCACAATCAACAATACGTACAGAAGAACACCAACCAAAAAATGGACACAAAGTGGAAGGTAGATTCCCGCCTTCATTAAAGATATGTGTGTCAGCTTCAGCCATACAGTAGCAGATTGTCTGGAAGATGCTGCAACAGAAACAGATGGCCAAGCTTGACAAAGAGTAAGGCTGTAAACATTGTTGTGTGTTGATTCTTTTGCATACATTCGCTTTAACATGCAAAATCATACAGATGTTTTAGTCGCTCACAGTAAAAGGCAACACTTTTTTAAACAACTCACACATTTCTCGTGGAGTATGTAGGATATACCAGACAAATAATGTGGTTGCTTTTACATTGATGTACACAGCAAAGCAACAATGAGAGAGGCATGTGCAGCCTTTAAAGGCAGTAGTGATGTTGTTGCAATGCAGAATATGTACAATATGCGTTCACATACATGTGTAGAGTGGCCTTTGTTTGTTAAACATTTGTAAAACATATATGGCTAGCTTACCAAAAATGCTTTGTCCTTCCAGAAACAACTAACGAGAGCAGCATCCCTCCAACACACCAGCAAGACAGTGACATGGATGAGACAATTATTTTACAACTTCAGCCAATAACTGAAGCAAACACCCCCCCAGAACCTGTGAGTACATCTCCCCACGCATAACACCACCACCACCACAAAACAGCCCAACAAAACACAAGTAGCACAAGGGCCTGATCAAGTGTTTTGGGACAATTGGGCTACTCCAGCAGGCCACTAATCAGGATTGCCTGCAAAGACTGACACAAATTTTCTCGTAACATGTTTGAGTTGGTTACAAATAATAATTATGTGCCAAAGTAAAAATGCAAAAAATTAAGATACACATATACTTACCTTAAAAATGTAGATTTATAAGCTCTTGCCTTACCTGCCTCCCTACATGTGTACTCCAAGTGTCACCAGATGTATTTAACTCCTCTGCTTGCTGACTGCTTTCTTCATCCTCATCCTCCTCATCCACATGTGGCAGATGTTGTTGCAAACACATGTTATGAAGAAAACAGCAGCAGAACACAATTCTGATCACCTTTAAGAGACTATTCAACAAAAGCCCACCAGACTTATCCAGACACCGAAACCTAGATTTCAGCACCCCAAAACATCTTTCTATCACATTCCGCGTGGACTTATGTGCATTATTGTAATTGTGTTCAGCAGGGGAATCAGGGCAGGACAATGGAGTCAGAAGCCAAGAGAAACAGCCATATCCCCATCACCTGAAAGACATATATAGTAACATGTATAAAGTACATATACAGCAACACATAACTAACACAGTGGATTTGGGCATAGTATACAAAGTCCTACACATATCAAATCACATACCCCGCAGCCATCCATCTGGCATTTGTCCGTCCTCAAATTTATCAAAGAGGGATGACTGACTGAGGATGAAGGAGTCATGGCAGCCACCAGGGTAACCAGCAACAACACTCATGAATTGAGTTTTGCATCACAAACCACCTGGACATTTGTAGAGTGGTCAAGATGTCGATTGGTATATATATGTTGCCTGCCCCTAGGTGGCCTCAGCTGAATGTGTGTGCAATCTATGGCTCCCAGCACATTGGGCATGCCAGCAAGGCCATAGAAAGCTACCCTGATGGCATGCCACTGAGACTCCTGGGTAGGGAAGCAGATTGAGGCATCGATGTGGGGCTGCAAAGCATCCAACACCTGTGTGTATATTTGGGAAAAAAAGGGTACTGAGATTAAATTACATAACATCATCACTGTGTACTGACATTACTACAACAAACAACTAACAGATGAGGATGTTTGGTATACATCACCTGTGTTAGGATTCTGGAAAAGGAGGCTGGGAGATCCCAATGACATCACCAGACACAGCCTGAAAGCTACCAGTAGCCATAAAGTGCAACACAGCCTGGAGTTTGTGCAGGCCTGAGACAGGGCGAGAGCGTGCTGTCGCGGGGTCTAGGTCCAGTTTGACAAGGTCATACAGATGGAAAATGTTTGCTCGATTTAGACGGAACATCTGTATGATCTTGTCATCGGCCAATGCGTTTAAGTTTAAATGCCCCGCGGCATCTGTACAACCTGCTGACCGTGTTCAGTTTCCTGGCCTTGGTTTATTCCAGGCTGATGTCTGAGTCTCAGGAATCCCACAGCACACAAAACATCACTACACCATAGTCCAGCAGCCATTTTTGAGTGAGGGATAATTGAAATGGGCCTAGGGTCCTTTTATAGGCATTCCAATTCAGGTGTGATTGATGTTGAAGTTCCCACACATGTAAACACGCCAGGAAAAAGCAGGTCTATTTTTTTGCTGCTTTTTTTTTTACGATTCGCAAAAAAATATGACTGCAATTGAGCAATCACGGACAAATATCCAAATACGAATGAATAGTAAATTACCATGTTGTATCAACAAACAGCCGCGTTTGACCGATGGTCTATTCATTCGTATTTCTGATCTCTGCCGTGAAAACCATTACGAATACAGCCAACACTGCCGAGATTTGTACTTAGTAAATTCCCGTGTTGACACTTTGAAAAAACAAACAAATTTGGACAAAATCGGGACTTTAGTAAATAAACCCCTTGGAATCTCCTTGGGGATTTGTGATACCATCTTAGAACGCACAGTTCTTTGCTGTGCTTTTTCCATCTTAACGCTTATCATTTTTCTAGCGGGAAGATGAGGGCTTCCATCGTCATGTGAAGCTGAACCACTAGTCATGAACATAGGCCAAGGCCTTAGCCTTTCCTTGCCACTCTGTGTCGTAAATGGCATATTGGCAAGTTTACATTTCTCCTCAGACCATTTAAATTTCTTTTTTGGGGTCTTTTTACTGAACTTTGGCTTTTTGGGTTTTACATGCCCTTTACTATCACATTGGGCATCCGCCTTGGCAGACGACGTTGATGGCATTACATCGTCTATGTCATGACTAGTGGCAGCAGCTTCAGCACTAGGAGGAAGTGGTTCTTGATCTTTCCCTATTTTATCCTCCAAATTTTTGTTCTCCATTTTTTTATGGAGTTATATAACAATATGCGGTACAGGAGAGTTTACCTCTATACCACACAGGGCAAACCCTGTGAAAATTATTTGGATTAAATATTAATAACCCTTTTATTTGGAGTAAATAATATACAGCACAGGACAGCATCACTGAATTTATATGGCAGCAACACTGGACTGGATTTATACGGATTTATATGGATTTATATGGAATTATAGGGCAGGATCACTGGCCTTATACGACAGTACCACTGGACTTATACGGCAGTACCACTGGACTGGACTTATACGCCAGTACCAAAGGAATTATACGGCATGCTCACTGGATTTATATGCCCTTACCACTGGAATTATACTGCACATATATTGGCAAGCTGCTCAATCAGATTGTGATGTTACTCAGGTGATAAAAGGGAGGGGTAATTCTGTGTAAGAAAAAACTGTTTTTTTCCCTAATGCACACTTAGTGAAAAATGTGTAATTATTTATGGGGTGGGTGCGGGGGGCCCTATGTCGGTATGGCTGGGCGGATTCAGGTCGGCACACCCTAACACTTTATTAACACTTATGATTTTCCCTATGACTTTGTATATATTTTTGTATTATTTTAATCACACCACTTACATAGCACTTCTGTGCCTCTTATTAACCCGTATTAACTGATACCTGTGTGCTGACCTGGGGTAGCCGACCTGTGCCAATGTGATGGGGTCCTGCACCCCGGGCCCATACCTAGTATTAGGGACCCCCAGTGACGGAGACGCCTTGACGATTGGCCTGGGGGCTTAACCCTATATCTGCATATATACGCATCTAAGATCTCCGTATTATCTGATTATTATGTAGTATTATTTTTCACTCAGTGTGCAATTAGGGAAAACAAAATGTTTTTTCTTACAATGGAATTAAATCGCAGGATCACTGGATTTATACACCAGTACCACTGTAATTATACGGTAGGATCACTGTAATTATACGGCAGGATCACGGGACTTATACGGCAGTACCACTGGAATTATACGGCAGGATCACTGGAATTATACGGCAGGATCACTGGAATTATACGGCAGGATCACTGGATTTATACGCCAGTACCACTGGAATTATACGGCAGGATCACTGGAATTATACACCAGTACCACTGGAATTATACGGTAGGATCACTGTAATTATACGGCAGGATCACAGGACTTATACGGCAGTACCACTGGAATTACACGGCAGGATCACTGGAATTATACGGCAGTACCACTGGAATTATACGGCAGTACCACTGGAATTATACGGCAGGATCACTGGAAATATACGGCAGGATCACTGGACTTATACGCCAGTATCATTGGACATATATACGGCAGTATCATTGGACTGGATTTATATGCCAGTACCACTGGAATTATACGGCAGGATTACTGGATTTATACGCCAGTACCATTGGAATTATACGGCAGGATCACTGGATGTAGACGCCAGTACCACTGGACTTATACGGCATTACCACTGGACTGGACTTATACACCAGTACCACTGGAATTATACGGCAGGATCACTGGAATTATACGGCAGGATCACTGGACTGGATTTATATGCCAGTACCACTGTAATTATACTGCAGGATCACTGGACTTATACGGCGGGATCACGACAGTACCGCTGGACATATACAGCAGTACCGCTGGTCATATACGGCAGTATCACTGGACTGGACTTATACGCCAGTACCACTGTAATTATACGGCAGGATTACTGGACTTATACGCCAGTATCAATGGACATATACGGCAGTACCGCTGGACATATGTGGCAGTATCAATGAACATATACGGCAGTATCACTGGACATATATGGCAGTATCACTGAACTAGACTTATACGCCAGTACCACTGTAATTATTCGTCAGGATCACTGGATTTATACGGCAGGATCACTGGAATTATATGGCAGGATCACTGGAATTATACGGCAGTACCACTGGACATATACGGCAGTACTGCTGGATATATACGGCAGTATCAATGGACATATACGGCGGTATCACTGGACATATACAGCAGTATCACTGGACTGGACTTATACGCCAGTACCACTGTAATTGTACGGCAGGATCACTGGATTTATACGGCAGGATCACTGGATTTATACGGCAGTACCACTGGACATATACGGCAGTATCAATGGACATATACGGCAGTACCGCTGGACATATACAGCAGTATCAATGGGCATATACGGCAGTATCACTGGACAGATATGGCAGTATCACTGGACTGGACTTATACGCCAGTACCACTGTAATTATACGGCAGGATCACTGGACTTATACGGCAGGATCGCTCAAATTATACGGCAGGATCACTGGACTTATACGGCAGGATCACTGGATTTATACGACAGGATCACTGTAATTATATGACAGGATCACTGGAACTATACAGCAGGACCACTGGATTTACTGTATACGGCAGTACCGCTGGACATATATGGCTGGATAACTGGACATCTACGGTAGTACCACTGGACATATACGGCAGTACTGCTGGACATATACGGCAGTATCAATGGACATATATGGCAGTATCACTGGACATATACAGCAGTATCACTGGACTGGACTTATACGCCAGTACCACTGTAATTATACGGCAGGATCACTGGACTTATACGGCAGGATCACTAGATTTATACAGCAGTACCGCTGGACATATACCGCAGTATCAATGGACATATACAGCAGTACCGCTGGACATATACGGCAGTATCAATGGACATATACGTCAGTATCACTGGACATATATGGCAGTATCACTGGACTGGACTTATACGCCAGTACCACTGTAATTATTCATCAGGATCACTGGACTTATACGGCAGGATCACTGGAATTATATGGCAGGATCTCAGGAATTATACGGCAGAATCACTGGATTTATACGACAGGATCACTGTAAATTTATGACAGGACCACTGGATTTACTGTATATGGCAGTACCGCTGGACATATATGGCAATATCAATGGACATATACGGCTGGATTACTGGACATCTACGGCAGTACCACTGGACATATACGGCAGTACTGCTGAACTTATACGGCAGTATCAATGGACATATACAGCAGTATCACTGGACTGGACTTATACGCCAGTACCACTGTAATTATACGGCAGGATCACTGGACTTATACGGCAGGATCACTGTAATTATACGGCAGGATCACTGCAATTATACGGCAGGATCACTGGAATTATACGGCAGTACCACTGGACATATACGGCAGTATCAATGGACATATACAGCAGTATCACTGGACTGGACTTGTATGCCACTACCACTGTAATTATATGGCAGGATCACTGGACTTATACGGCAGGATCACTGGATTTATACGACAGGATCACTGGATTTATACGACAGAATCACGAACTATACGGCAGGACCACTGGATTTACTGTATACGGCAGTACCGCTGGACATACATGGCAATATCAATGGACATATACGGCTGGATCACTGGACATCTACGGCAGTACCACTGGACATATATGGCAGGCCGGCAACACAGTGACACCACCACTGGACTGAGGCAGGACAACAAAGCACCACTGCAATGGACTGGACTTATACAGCAGCACTGGACATATGGCAGCAGAGAACTTCACCAGTGTGACTGGACTGATGCAGGACAACACAGCACCACTGGACTGGACTTATACAGCAGCACTGGACATATGGCAGCAGAGGACACAACCACTGTGACTGGACTGATGCAGCACAAGACAGCACCACTGGACCGGACTTATACAGCAGCATTGGACATATGGCAGCAGAGGACACAACCACTGTACCTGGACTGATGCAGCACAAGACACCATCACTGGACTGATGCAGCACAACACAGCACCACTGGACTGGACTTATACAGCAGCACTGGACAAATGGCAGCAGAGAACACCACCACTGTACCTGGACTGATGCAGCACAAGACACATCCTCTCTCTACACTCTCCAATGCCGGAGTGAAAATGGCGGTGACGTGCGGCTGTTTATATGGAATCCAAACCCTGCGAGAATCCGACAGTGGGATGATGATATTTTGCCTCGTTCTAGTTTCCGAGTCAGGCAGGAAAACCTGAACCTGACTTGGATCCATGCTCGTGACGTGAAGTCCAGTAGGATTCGGTTCTCTGAGAACCGAACACGCTCATCTCTAATTAAAACCTGTAAGGGTTGAAGGATAAGAAAGGAGGGATATAAATGCGAAGAAACAAAACTTTGTCTTTCTCCAGGTACACTGGAGAAAAGCCTTTTCAGTTTAAAGATAGAAACCTATATTCACCTGTATTAATATTAAGTCTATTAAAAGTTTGCACTAAACCCTTTACCAACACAATTAAGCATTATTAGTCATTTTTCGAGCTGAAACTATCCTAACATATCTTCCTTTCAACATAATAATGAGACTTATAAGTATTTAATTTTTCCAAGTGTGTGGATTTTAGTTTGCTATCCTAAAAGGACATGTATAAAATTGGTGTTCCATGTGAAACATTGGCTTTTGTGTTATTTATTAAAAATTGCACTACTTGGTTGTGATCACTTTACTGAGTTTTCTGATATATTTCAAGTACTTTAACATGGAACAGTTGCTGTATGTGAGGTGACTGCTAATTGAGGACCTTTGTGGTTAAACATTCTCAGCTGACTCATGATTTCAGTTACTTTCATAAACTGTGTACTTTTAGGTAATTTGTAAGGACGCTAGGGTTGAACATAGCACAGACGCCAAAATCTGTCTGTGCTCTCCCCTGGAGGTTTACACAATACAGACTGACCTCATTTTGCTGATAATTACCTATTATTTACATCACAGCACTGTTTCAGAAAACCTTCATCTGTGTAGACATATGGTTCGCTGTAACCTATTGTTGTCAATTGGTAATACTTATCCCTGGATCAACAATAGTTTTGGATTTGTAAAGGACTATGGGGTCAATTTACTAAGGGTGTGTACACACTGTGAAATCCTAGCTATGTCCTATTTTTACTTGCGATTTCCCTTGAACTCCCCGGAGGCCAGATAGGACAGATTTTGACTAACTTTTCTTGAGATATGGACTATGTGTGTTTACGATTTTGGCTTATGTGAGATTTTGGCTTATGTGAGATGTCATTGACATGTGAGATGAACTAGATAGTACACCGATCTAGCAAGGAGTGACTTGCCTGCACAGTCTATCTTTTCTTGCGATGCCGACCTGGCGGGACCGCGCATCGGGATCGCAAGGTGACTTTCACCTTGCGATCTGCACTAACTTTTCTTACGATTTTGACTATATAGTCAAAATCTTAAGAAAAAATCTCACCGTGTGTACACACCTTAAGCCTTGGATGGAGATAAAGTGGACAGAGATAAAGTACCAGCCAATCAGCTCCCAACTGTCATTTTTCAAACCCAGACTGTGACTTGGCAGTTAGGAGCTGATTGGCTGGTACTTTATCTATGTCCACTTTAACTCCATCCAATTCTTAGTAAATAGACCCTTATATGTTATAGTTATTCAATTAACACCTTGGAGTAGGTGTACATTTACCAGAGACTTGCTTTTGCTAGTGATGATATTTTCTATTTTTAAGGAATGTTTTTAACATTGTGTTAATATTGTGAATACATTTGAATATATTATTCTTATATAAGTCAGTTGGGCTAGATGCATCATCGCTTAGAGTGTGATAAAATAGAGAAAGAAAAAGTGCCAGCCAATCAGGACCTAACTGCTATGTCACAGGTTGTGTTTGAAAAATAGCAGTTAGGAGCTGATTGGCTGGAACTTTTTCACACTCTATTTTATCACTTTCCAAGCGATGATGCATCTGGCCCACTAGTGACTGTTCTGCTATAACATGCGCTCCTAGTAGTGTGTTCTCACTAGTGATGAGCGGATTCGGAGTAAAACCGAGTAAAACCGAACCTCGCTCATCACTAGTTCTCACTCCTTTTTGTCCACTTTTATTTATTGGTTGAACCCAGTATATATTTACCGAGTAGAGCTGTTGTTTATTAATTCAATCTCAGGTAATTTTAATATTATTGCACCTGGTTTCCTTCTCTTGGTTTTTGCCAGGTGAAAACCTCCTGCACATTAGACTGTACAAATTCAAAAAGTAAAATAAAAATGGGTTGCTGTCACAGTACATACTACTACCTCTTCTAGTAGGAGACGTAGGCCCTCATTCCGAGTTGATCGCTCGCTAGCAGCTTTTAGCAGCAGTGCAAATGCTAATCCGCCGCCCTCTGGGAGTGTATCTAAGCTTAGCAGAAGTGTGAACGAAAGGTTAGCAGAATAGTGCTGAATTTTTTTCAAGCAGTTTCAGAGCAGCTGCAGACCTACTCCTTCCTTGCAATCACTTCAGTCTGTTTAGTTCCTGCTTTGACGTCACAAACATGCCCTGCGTTCGGCCACTCACTCCCCCGTTTCCTCTGGCATGCCTGCGTTTTTATCTGACACGCCTGCGTTTTTTAGCACACTCCCGGAAAATGCTCAGTTACCACCCAGAAACACGAACTTCCTGTCAATCATTCACCGATCAGCAGAGCGACTGAAAAGCGTCGCTCGACCTTGTGTAAAACTGCATAGTTTTTTGTGAAAGTACTTTGCGCGTGCGCACTGCGGCCCATACGCATGCGCAGAAATGCCAATTTTTTAGCCTGATCGCTACGCTGCGAACAATGGCAGCTAGCGATCAACTTGGAATGACCCCCGTAGTCAGAAGCCTCATTCTTAGTAATGCACACAATAAATGTACTGTCAGTGCATAGAATCACTTAGAAATGAAAGAAAGAATAAGATATAGAAGGGGAGATGAGAATGGATAAAGAACAAGGTGAGGGAGCATGGACTAAACTGTCACCATCATTGGTTAATACACATCCTAGTGTTAGGAGACTTTAACTATCCTGATATAAATTGGAGGAACGATTCATGTTTAAAAACTAGGAGCAACAGGTTTTTAAATACATTGAAGGATCAATTCCTGACTCAATTAGTCGAGGACCCAACTAGAGGTAAAACTATTCTGGACCTAGTTATTACCAATAACGTGGACATTATATCAAACATTAAAGTTGGGGAGACCTTGGGAAACAGCGATCATTATATGATCATTTTTGACATCAGTTTCAAGAAAAATAGTTATAAGGGAGCAACCAAAACATTAAACTTTAGAAAAGCTAACTTTAATATGCTGAGACGGGCACTAAACGGCATTGACTGGGATGAGTTGTTTCATGGCAAGGACACTTCGGAAATGTGGGATACTTTAAAAGGGTTGCTTGAAAGCAATATTCACAAATTAATTCCAATGAGCAGTAAACGCAGGAGTATTAAGAACAAACCAATGTGGCTTAATAAGGAGGTCAAAGAAGCAATGGCTAATAAGAGGCATGCTTTTAAAACATTTAAATCTAATGGAGGGGAGTAGTCATTCCGGTTTTACAAGGAATGCAATAAAAGATGCAAAAAAGTAATAAGAGCAGCTAAAATTGCTAACGACAAGCAAATCGCTATTGAGAGTAAAACCAATCCTAAAAAGTTTTATAAATATATAAACAGTAAAAGGTTGAAGAAGGAGAACGTGGGCCCATTAGAGGATGAATTGGGATCCTTGACAAACGATGACAAATTAAAAGCTGAAATATTGAACAATTTTTTTCATCGGTATTCACCAGGGAGGATGCACAGGTGACAGTATTGCTTAACGACAGTGAATGTAATGACTCTTGGCTAGATACCTGTTTAAGTGAGGAAGTAGTCCTGGAGAGAATAAGCAAAATAATGATTAATAAATCACCAGGCCCAGACGGTTTGCATCCGAGGGTTATTATGGAGCTTAGGAAACAGCTAGCTAAACCCCTATACCTGATTTTCAATAGTTCGATTAGATCAGGCCTGGTAACAAAGGATTGGCGCATAGCTGAGGTAGTGCCTTTATTTAAAAAGGGAACTACAAATAATCCTGGAAACTATAGACCAGTTAGTTTAACCTCTATAGTGGGTAAAATATTAGAAGGCATTTTGAGGGATAGCATAGAGGAGCACCTACATGCAACTAAGTTTATTACTAAAAGTCAACATGGGTTTGTAAGGAACAGATCATGTCAAACCAACTTAATTAGCTTCTATGAGGAAGTGAGCAAGAATCTTGACCATGGAAAAGCAGTGGACGTGGTTTACTTAGATTTTGCAAAAGCCTTCGATACAGTGCCACATAGGAGACTGGTCCACAAATTAAGGGAACTTGGCCTAGGAAATACTATTTGTACTTGGATAGGTAATTGGTTGGACAACAGGGAACAACAAGTAGTGGTAAATGGGATGTTCTCCAGCTGGGCACCAGTAGTCAGTGGAATACCACAAGGGTCTGTTCTTGGCCCACTGATGTTCATTATATTTATCAATGATCTAGGAATAGGCCTGGAAAGCACAGTGTCAATCTTTGCAGACAACACGAAACTGTGTAAGGTAATTAACTCAGAAACCGATGTGCAATCTCTACAGAATGACTTAGTTAAACTGGAATTCTGGGCGTCTAAATGGAAAATGAGGTTCAACATAGAAAAATGCAAAGTTATGCATTTTGGGACAAAAAACACACTTGCATCCTACACTCTAGATGGAGAAAATCTAGGGGTAACTATGGTAGAAAAAGATTTGGGGGTGCTCATAGATAATAGGCTTATTAACAGTGCACAATGCCAAACTGCAGCAAAAAAGGCAAGTAAAGTGCTTGCGTGCATTAAACGGGACATTAAGACCAAGGATGAGGATGTAATCCTGCCGTTGTACAAATCATTGGTACGCCCGCACCTGGAATATTGCGTTTAGTTTTGGGCCCCATATTACAAAAAGGACATCGCGGAACTATAAAGAGTTCAAAGACGAGCTACTAAATTGATTAAAGGTTTAGAGAAACTGGAATACGAGGAGAGGCTTACTAAATTAAATATGCATTCACTAGAAAAGAGGAGACTAAGAGGAGACATTATTAATATCTTCAAATATGTAAAGGGGAATTACACGGAGCTAGCAACTGATTTATTTATTAAAAGAACTCTGTATAGGACGCGTGGGCACTCACTGAGGCTAGAAGAGAGAAAATTCCGTATGCAACGTAGGAAAGGGTTCTTCTCTGTAAGGGGAATAAAGATTTGGAACTCACTGCCGGAGGAAGTAGTAATGGTAGACTCTATAAATGCATTTAAAAACGAATTAGACAAATTTCTAACAGGAAAACGTATCAAGGGCTTTAGCATTTAGCATATTGACATTAAAATTATCTGGGAGTGGTAGGAATCATTGCTGTAAATCGGTACTAAACCATTACTTCAGCATGCACATTATAAAATGAACAGATTAATGCAGAATACAGGTTGAACCCGATGGGCATTTTGCCTCTTTTCAACCTCACTGACTATGTAACTATATTCATTGAAATTCATCTGCCGAAATGTGCAGTCGGGGTGAAAACATAGAAACTGTTTAGTATATGATAAAAAATGTATCCAATGATTATAGAAGAGATACACCCTTAATACAATGTTTCCTTATTTATGCCTAGGTTGGTATTAAGCCAAACTGAAATTAGGGAAATTGCTTATGAATAAAACCATAGAATAATACACAGTGAAACTTCAATAACACCCTGAATGGGATACGGTCGTTAGGTCGACACAACTTAGGTTGACAGTCATTAGGTCGACCACTGAAGGTCGACATGCATTAGGTCAACATGGTCAATATGTCGACATGGTCATTAAGTCGACATGTACTAGGTCGACAGGTCAAAAGGTCAACATGAGTTTTTCATTTCCCCCCAATTTTTGGACTTTTTCATACTTTACGATCCACGTGGACTACAATTGGGAACGGTAACCTGTACCGAGCGCAGCAAGGCACCTTGACCAAAGTATGGCAAGTGAAGTGAGCCATGCGAGGGGACACGGTTCACTAATTGGGGGTCCCCATCACTTTACGAAGAAAACAACTCCAAAAAAGTCCAAAAACCCATGTCGACCTACCTAGTACATGTCGATCTATTGCATGTCGACCTTCAGTGGTCGACCTAAGTTGAGTCGACCCAACGATCCATACCCTCAATGGCTCAAAAGTCAGTGGTGCACACAAGGGGCCTACCGATGCATTGCCGCGCCGCACCACTGTCCCTCTCCACCACCCATCCATCGTGGCAGCCACATCACTATTCTCCCCCCTCATCTATCGCCGCAACCACTTTACTATCCATTCCCCAGCCTGGAGATATTGCCGCAGCAACACCACTGTCAGTCCGGCATCCACCCCCCTCGTGAACCAGAGTTCTGGCAGGGGAGCTGCAGCACATTTAGGTGTGGTTGGAGCAGGTGGCCCAGAAGCCAATAGTGTCATGGGGCAGGGACAGGGAAGGAGCAGTTTGCGGGGCATCACTACTGCTGCGGTGTCTTAGAGGCAGACTGACAAGAGCCACATGATGGGGGACGGATGAGGCACCGGTACGCACACACCAGCAGGAGCCCGGTTGTAGGAGCAAGAGCCCGGCGGTAGGAGACAATAATGCCCCAACAGATGGAGTTGCTGCTGCTGCACTGGTGACGCTGTATACAACTGGCTGCAGGGAATCCAAGGGAGGGGCGGCACAGTGTCGTAGAGAATGTGAGGGAGGTTTGATACAGTAACTTTGAAAGAAGACAAGTGGGGGGGTTGACACTGACTGGGTCAGAACACAGAAGCGGGGGAAGACACAGTTACTGGTACAGAACACGGGGGGGGGGGGTGACAGTGACTGGGACAGAACACAGGGGGTGACACAGTGACTGGGACAGAACATGTGGGTGTGTGACACAGGTACTGGGACAGATCACAGGGGGTGACAGTAACTGGGAAAGAACACAAGGTGTGACACAGTGACTGGGACAGAACACAGAGGGGGGGGGGGGGTGAAGCAGTGACTGGTACAGGACACATAGGAGAAGTGGAACACAGTGACAGAACACAGTGGGGGGTGACACAGTCTGACACAGTGAGTGGGACAGAACATGAGGGTTTGACACCATAGCTGGGAGAAAACACGTCATGAAGCGTATGGATACCCTCCTATACAAATCCCGCGTTTGCCACTGAACGTGTCCAGAGATCTGTTTATCCTGCCAAACAGGCTAACCTTACAATGTAAGTGGTCAGGAGGATGCCTCTGATGTGGAGGCTAATTGCTCAAATGATATATTCAAGTAACTGGGCAACAAGGGTTGTACTCACGGTTGTAATACACTGTTGCTGTGATGGTATGTGTCCTCCCTCCAGGTACTGCAGGTACGACACTACTAAACAGTATCTATATTTTCACCCTGACTGCACATTTCAGCATATTCATTTCAATAAATATGTTTTAACCAATGATGGTGATGGTTTAGTCCATGCTCCCCTACCTTGTTCTTTATCCCCTTCGCATCTCCCCTTTTATACCTTATTCTTCCTTTCATTTCTAAGCTGTTCTGTGTGCCGGGAGTACATTATTGTTTGTATACATTATGTACATTACGATCTGCAACAGAGCTTTTTATTGTAAAATTATGTTCTTATTGTGTAACTTGTTAGTGTCCACCTACCATGACAAGATGACCTTCAGATGATTACTTACACTATCAGGGTTTTTTTGTGTGGATGTTGTCTAGATTTTATGATGGTCATTAGGATGCCGCCTGTATAGTACAGTGGTCACTAGAATGTACATTGTATTGTATGATGGTTCCTAGAATGCTCTCTGTATATAATTATAGAATTATTTTTATATTGTATGGCAGTCGCTACTCTGTATTCTATAGAAGTCCCTAGAATGTTAACTGTATTGAAGGGGAGTGTCATGAATGCTTTTTTTATGGTATGGCAATTACTATAATGCTCTCTGCATTTTTATGGCAGTCACTATGATACACTCTGTATTATATGGAAATTAGTGATGAGCACCGGAAATTTTTCAGGTTTTGTGTTTTGGTTTTGGGTTCGGTTCCGCGGCCGTGTTTTGGGTTCGAACGCGTTTTGGCAAAACCTCACCGAATTTTTTTTGTCGGATTCGGGTGTGTTTTGGATTCGGGTGTTTTTTTCAAAAAACCCTAAAAAACAGCTTAAATCGTAGAATTTGGGGGTCATTTTGATCCCAAAGTATTATTAACCTCAATAACCATAATTTCCACTCATTTTCAGTCTATTCTGAACACCTCACACCTCACAATATTATTTTTAGTCCTAAAATTTGCACCGAGGTCGCTGGATGACTAAGCTCAGCGACCCAAGTGGCCGACACAAACACCTGGCCCATCTAGGAGTGGCACTGCAGTGTCACGCAGGATGGCCCTTCCAAAAAACACCCCCCAAACAGCACATGACGCAAAGAAGAAAAAAAAAAGGCGCAATGAGGTAGCTGTGTGAGTAAGCTAAGCGACCCTAGTGGCCGACACAAACACCTGGCCCATCTAGGAGTGGCACTGCAGTGTCACGCAGGATGGCCCTTCCAAAAAACACCCCCCAAACAGCACATGACGCAAAGAAAAAAAGAGGCGCAATGAGGTAGCTGTGTGACTAAGATAAACGACCCAAGTGGCCGACACAAACACCGGGCCCATCTAGGAGTGGCACTGCAGTGTCACGCAGGATGGCCCTTCCAAAAACTACTCCCCAAACAGCACATGACGCAAAGAAAAATGAAAGAAAAAAGAGGTGCAAGATGGAATTGTCCTTGGGCCCTCCCACCCACCCTTATGTTGTATAAACAGGACATGCACATTTTAACCATCCCATCATTTCAGTGACAGGGTCTGCCACACGACTGTGACTGAAATGACGGGTTGGTTTGGACCCCCACCAAAAAAGAAGCAATTAATCTCTCCTTGCACAAACTGGCTCTACAGAGGCAAGATGTCCACCTCATCATCATCCTCCGATATATCACCGTGTACATCCCCCTCCTCACAGATTATCAATTCGTCCCCACTGGAATCCACCATCTCAGCTCCCTGTGTACTTTGTGGAGGCAATTGCTGCTGGTGAATGTCTCCACGGAGGAATTGATTATAATTCATTTTAATGAACATCATCTTCTCCACATTTTCTGGATGTAACCTCGTACGCCGATTGCTGACAAGGTGAGCAGCGGCACTAAACACTCTTTCGGAGTACACACTTGTGGGAGGGCAACTTAGGTAGAATAAAGCCAGTTTGTGCAAGGGCCTCCAAATTGCCTCTTTTTCCTGCCAGTATAAGTACGGACTGTCTGACGTGCCTACTTGGATGCGGTCACTCATATAATCCTCCACCATTCTTTCAATGGGGAGAGAATCATATGCAGTGACAGTAGACGACATGTCCGTAATCGTTGTCAGGTCCTTCAGTCCGGACCAGATGTCAGCATCAGCAGTCGCTCCAGACTGCCCTGCATCACCGCCAGCGGGTGGGCTCGGAATTCTGAGCCTTTTCCTCGCACCCCCAGTTGCGGGAGAATGTGAAGGAGGAGATGTTGACAGGTCGCGTTCCGCTTGACTTGACAATTTTCTCACCAGCAGTTCTTTGAACCCCAGCAGACTTGTGTCTGCCGGAAAGAGAGATCCAAGGTAGGTTTTAAATCTAGGATCGAGCACGGTGGCCAAAATGTAGTGCTCTGATTTCAACAGATTGACCACCCGTGAATCCTTGTTAAGCGAATTAAGGGCTCCATCCACAAGTCCCACATGCCTAGCGGAATCGCTCTGTGTTAGCTCCTCCTTCAATGTCTCCAGCTTCTTCTGCAAAAGCCTGATGAGGTGAATGACCTGACTCAGGCTGGCAGTGTCTGAACTGACTTCACGTGTGGCAAGTTCAAAAGGTTGCAGAACCTTGCACAACGTTGAAATCATTCTCCACTGCGCTTGAGACAGGTGCATTCCACCTCCTATATCGTGCTCAGTTGTATAGGCTTGAATGGCCTTTTGCTGCTCCTCCAACCTCTGAAGCATATAGAGGGTTGAATTCCACCTCGTTACCACTTCTTGCTTCAGATGATGGCAGGGCAGGTTCAGGTGTTTTTGGTGGTGCTCCAGTCTTCTGTACGTGGTGCCTGTACGCCGAAAGTGTGCCGCAATTCTTCTGGCCACCGACAGCATCTCTTGCACGCCCCTCTCGTTTTTTAAATAATTCTGCACCACCAAATTCAAGGTATGTGCAAAACATGGGACGTGCTGGAATTTGCCCAGATTTAATGCACACACAATATTGCTGGCGTTGTCCGATGCCACAAATCCACAGGAGAGTCCAATTGGGGTAAGCCATTCTGCGATGATCTTCCTCAGTTGCCGTAAGAGGTTTTCAGCTGTGTGCGTATTCTGGAAAGCGGTGATACAAAGCGTAGCCTGCCTAGGAAAGAGTTGGCGTTTGCGAGATGCTGCTACTGGTGCCGCCGCTGCTGTTCTTGCGGCGGGAGTCAATACATCTACCCAGTGGGCTGTCACAGTCATATAGTCCTGAGTCTGCCCTGCTCCACTTGTCCACATGTCCGTGGTTAAGTGGACATTGGGTACAACTGCATTTTTTAGGACACTGGTGAGTCTTTTTCTGAGGTCTGTGTACATTTTCGGTATCGCCTGCCTAGAGAAATGGAACCTAGATGGTATTTGGTACCGGGGACACAGTACCTCAAACAAGTCTATAGTTGGCTCTGCAGTAATGATGGATACCGGAACCACGGTTCTCACCGCCCAGGATGCCAAGGCCTCAGTTATCCGCTTTGCAGCAGGATGACTGCTGTGATATTTCATCTTCCTCGCAAAGGACTGTTGGACAGTCAATTGCTTGGTGGAAGTAGTAAAAGTGGTCTTACGACTTCCCCTCTGGGATGACCATCGACTCCCAGCAGCAACAACAGCAGCGCCAGCAGCAGTAGGCGTTACACGCAAGGATGCATCGGAGGAATCCCAGGCAGGAGAGGACTTGTCAGAATTGCCAGTGACATGGCCTGCAGGACTATTGGCATTCCTGGGGAAGGAGGAAATTGACACTGAGGGAGTTGGTGGGGTGGTTTGCGTGAGCTTGGTTACAAGAGGAAGGGATTTACTGGTCAGTGGACTGCTTCCGCCGTCGCCCAAAGTTTTTGAACTTGTCACTGACTTATGATGAATGCGCTTCAGGTGACGTATAAGGGAGGATGTTCCGAGGTGGTTAACGTCCTTACCCCTACTTATTACAGCTTGACAAAGGCAACACACGGCTTGACAAATGTTGTCCGCATTTCTGTTGAAATACTTCCACACCGAAGAGCTGATTTTTTTGGTATTTTCACCAGGCATGTCAATGGCCATATTCCTCCCACGGACAACAGGTGTCTCCCCGGGTGCCTGACTTAAACAAACCACCTCACCATCAGAATCCTCCTGGTCAATTTCCTACCCAGCGCCAGCAACACCCATATCCTCCTCATCCTGGTGTACTTCAACACTGACATCTTCAATCTGACTATCAGGAACTGGACTGCGGGTGCTCCTTCCAGCACTTGCAGGGGGCGTGCAAATGGTGGAAGGCGCATGCTCTTCACGTCCAGTGTTGGGAAGGTCAGGCATCGCAACCGACACAATTGGACTCTCCTTGTGGATTTGTGATTTCTAAGAACGCACAGTTCTTTGCTGTGCTTTTGCCAGCTTAAGTCTTTTCATTTTTCTAGCGAGAGGCTGAGTGCTTCCATCCTCATGTGAAGCTGAACCACTAGCCATGAACATAGGCCAGGGCCTCAGCCGTTCCTTGCCACTCCGTGTGGTAAATGGCATATTGGCAAGTTTACGCTTCTCCGACTATTTTATTTTAGATTTTTGAGTCCTTTTTTTACTGATATTTGGTGTTTTGGATTTTACATGCTCTGTACTATGACATTGGGCATCGGCCTTGGCAGACGACGTTGATGGCATTTCATCGTCTCGGCCATGACTAGTGGCAGCAGCTTCAGCACGAGGTGGAAGTGGATCTTGATCTTTCCCTATTTTTGGAACCTCAACATTTTTGTTCTCCATATTTTAATAGGCACAACTAAAAGGCACCTCAGGTAAACAATGGAGATGGATGGATACTAGTATACTTATGGATGACGAGCGACTGCCGACACAGAGGTAGCTACAGCCATGGACTACCGTACTGCGTCTGCTAGTATAGACTGGATGATAATGATATAAAAAATATATATATATCACTACTGCAGGACAGGTATATATTGTATAATGACGGACCTGCTGGACACTGTCAGCACTGCAGACTCCTAAACTACTAGTATGAAGAAGATAGAAAAAAAAAACCCACCACAGGTAGGTATACAATTATGGACGAGCGACTGCCGACACAGAGGTAGCTACAGCCGTGGACTACCGTACTGCGTCTGCTAGTATAGACTGGATGATAATGATATAAAAAATATATATATATCACTACTGCAGGACAGGTATATATTGTATAATGACGGACCTGCTGGACACTGTCAGCACTGCAGACTCCTAAACTACTAGTATGAAGAAGATAGAAAAAAAAAAACCCACCACAGGTAGGTATACAATTATGGACGAGCGACTGCCAGTGCCGACACAGAGGTAGCTACAGCCGTGGACTACCGTACTGCGTCTGCTAGTATAGACTGGATGATAATGATATAAAAAATATATATATATCACTACTGCAGGACAGGTATATATTATATAATGACGGACCTGCTGGACACTGTCAGCACTGCAGACTCCTAAACTACTAGTATGAAGAAGATAGAAAAAAAAAAACCACCACAGGTAGGTATACAATTATGGACGAGCGACTGCCAGTGCCGACACAGAGGTAGCTACATCCGTGGACTACCGTACTGCGTCTGCTAGTATAGACTGGATGATAAGGATATAAAAAATATATATATATCACTACTGCAGGACAGGTATATATTATATAATGACGGACCTGCTGGACACTGTCAGCACTGCAGACTCCTAAACTACTAGTATGAAGAAGATAGAAAAAAAAAACCACCACAGGTAGGTATACAATTATGGACGAGCGACTGCCGACACAGAGGTAGCTACAGCCGTGGACTACCGTACTGCGTCTGCTAGTATAGACTGGATGATAATGATATAAAAAATATATATATATCACTACTGCAGGACAGGTATATATTATATAATGACGGACCTGCTGGACACTGTCAGCACTGCAGACTCCTAAACTACTAGTATGAAGAAGATAGAAATATAATGAATGACGGACCTGCTGGACACTGTCAGCAGAATGCGTTTATAGAATAAAAAAAAAAACCACCACACGAGTGTTTAACTTTTTCAGGCAGACAATATACTGGTGGTCACTGCTGGTCAGTCACACTGGCACTCTGGCAGCAAAAGTGTGCACTGTTAAATATGTACTCCTGCTATAACTGCTCCCCAGTCTCCCCCACAATTAAGCTGTGTGAGCAGTGAGCACTACTCAGCACAGTCAGATATACATAGATGATATTATCATGCAGCACACTGAGGCTGAGCACAGATATGGTATGTGACTGTGTATCGTTTTTTTTCAGGCAGAGAACGGATTATATTAAATAATAAATAAAACTGGTGGTCACTAGTATAACTATCAGCAAAACTCTGCACTCTCTGAGTACTCTTAATGCTCCAGTAAATCAAGTGTCTCACTCTCTATCTAAACGGAGAGGACGCCAGACACGTCCTCTCCCTATCAATCTCAATGCACGTGTGAAAATGGCGGCGACGCGCGGCTCCTTATATAGAATCCGAGTCTCGCGATAGAATACGAGCCTCGCGAGAATCCGACAGCGGGATGATGACGTTCGGGCGCGCTCGGGTTAGCCGAGCAAGGCGGGAAGATCCGAGTCTGCCTCGGACCCGTGTAAAAAGCGTGAAGTTCGGGGGGGTTTCCGAGAAACCGAACCCGCTCATCACTAATGGAAATCACTAGGTTGGTCTCTGTTTTGTATGTTAGTTACTAGGATGCTTTATGTATTGCAAAATGCTCAATAGGATCTTCGCTTTATTGTATGTCAGTAGGATGCTCTAAGTTTTAAGAGCAGCTAGACAGAAGCAAGGTGATTTTATTTTATTCTTTTACACTGAAAAAAAGATATATTCAAACTCTTCCTACTCTTGTTAGCCCTGCTTACAGTTTATTTGTTACATACAAGTGGGAGGTGTAGGTTCATGGTGTATCATCACAGCACCACCTCCCACTGCTCAGTGCTACCATTGTTAAGAGCCCTACAGACTGGGCAACCTGCCACCAAGCTGCCTGACCGCTGATACGGCAGATGGGTGACCCAGTGGTGGGGGAGGGGACGGTGGAAGTGAAGTTTCTTTACTCCCCCCGTCACCCGGCTCCATAGCAGTGCACGCTAATATGGACGAGATCGTCCATATTGGCCTGCATGCACAAGCGACCCGGCACCAGCGATGAACGAGCACGGGACCATGCATCGTTCATCACTGGTGCCTCCACACTGAAAGATATCAACGGTATCTCGTTCATTAATGAACGAGATTGGGCTATATTACTGAAAGATATGAACAATGGCCCTCATTCCGAGTTGATCGGTCGCAAGGCGATTTTAGCAGAGTTACACACGCTAAGCCGCCGCCTACTGGGAGTGAATCTTAGCTTCTTAAAATTGCGACCGATGTATTCGCAATATTGCGATTACTAACTACTTAGCAGTTTCAGAGTAGCTTCAGACTTACTCTGCCTGTGCGATCAGTTCAGTGCTTGTCGTTCCTGTTTTGACGTCACAAACACACCCAGCGTTCGCCCAGACACTCCCCCGTTTCCCCGGCCACTCCTGCGTTTTTTCCGGAAACGGTAGCGTTTTTTCCCGCACGCCCATAAAACGGCCTGTTTCCGCCCAGTAACACCCATTTCCTGTCAATCACATTACGATCGCCGGAGCGATGAAAAAGCCGTGAGTAAAAATACTATCTCCATTGTAAAATTACTTGGCGCAGTCGCAGTGCGAATATTGCGCATGCGTACTAAGCCGAATTTCACTGCGATGCGATGAAAAATACCGAGCGATCAACTCGGAATGAGGGCCAATGTGTATTACATTGAACAAAGACAAAATTGCTGCTATAAAGAGCCAATGTAAAAATATGATTTGTTACTGGTCCCTCATTCGCTGCTGTGAAGGTAATGTGTATGCCTTTAATTGTAAAAAAAAAAGAAAAAGAAACAGCTGCGCTCGTGGGAGCAGAAATGATTCAAAATGAATGGAGAGCTGACATAAATATATAAATGGATTATTTAATAAATTCAATAATTGAACATGTTATCAACACACAATATAAACATGATTAAAACCACAATAAAATATATGGGTTAAAATAAAGAGAATGCTTATTCACTGGATAACCGCAATTAATAAATCAGCTGCTTGTAGCAATAAACAGATACTAATCCACAGGACCTGAAAGCTGTGCAGTTGTTAGGCTCAGTATAGTGACGAGCTGAATGTAATGGTCCTGTGGCAGCTGTAACATTGGGGGTCATTCCGAGTTGTTCGCTCGGTAAAAATCTTCGCATCGCAGCGATTTTCCGCTTAATGCGCATGCGCAATGTCCGCACTGCGACTGCGCCAAGTAAATTTGCTATGCACTTAGGAATTTTACTCACGGCATTTTCATCGTTCTGGCGATCGTAATGTGATTGACAGGAAATGGGTGTTACTGGGCGGAAACAGGCCGTTTTATGGGCGTGTGGGAAAAAACGCTACCGTTTCCGGAAAAAACGCAGGAGTGGCTGGAGAAACGGGGGAGTGTCTGGGCGAACGCTGGGTGTGTTTGTGACGTCAAACCAGGAACGACAAGCAGTGAAATGATCGCAGATGCCGAGTAAGTTTGAAGCTACTCAGAAACTGCTACGAGGTGTGTAATCGCAATATTGCGAATACATCGTTCGCAATTTTAAGATGCTAAGATTCACTCCCAGTAGGCGGCGGCTTAGCATGAGCAAATCTGCTAAAATTCACTTGCGAGCGAACAACTCGGAATGACCCCCATTAGCCGTTTGCAGATTGCTGAAAAGTTGTTAGAGTATCTCAGCAAAGTTACTGTGTACACAGTGTATTTGATTTTAAATGAGACAGCCGAACTCCCAATAGAAGTAGTAAAGTAGCGGTGATTTATCCACTGAGTGACCAACGTATAACGCGGCCGGTTGCAGGTCTCTTTATTTTAACCCATATATTTTATTGCGGTTTTAATCATGTTTATATTGTGTGTTGATAACATGTTCAATTAATGAATTTATTAAATAATCCATTTATATATTTATGTCAGCTCTCCATTCATTGTTACATTGAGTTTGGATGCAAAGCAAAAATTATGTAATTCGCAGCTAATTGTGCCATCAAGTCCATACACCTTTTCCCAGGATCCTACCCACTAAGAAAGTAGAAGTGGGTGGAATCCTAGTGGCAGGTCTGTTCTCTTGGAAGTCCAGGAGAGACCACCATTTTTCAGTAGTCTCCCTAACATTCTGGGAGTGCAGCCAAGTCTAAGGTGTTCCCTCTTGCATGAGGCAACATTAATAATTTTTTCAAGGTTTACTAGAAGTTCCCAAACCGCTGCTGTTAGTGGTAGCCATATTTATGAGTTGGGCAAAGCGAAAAAATACCTATTGACAACAGAAGCACACTATGGCTCTCCTACCTTTGATAAATCTACCCCTAAATTACTCATCTGGTATTTCGTGAACAGTGTTATCCAAAGCATTTGTTTTGGTAAGACTGTGCAACAAATACCAACTGCGTGTCAATGTAATGATTTTAATGTCTGAATTATCATTAGATTGTTTTAAAAACATCTCAACACGTTGGCACACAATCAGCTGAAAATTGTTGCACAGACTTACCAAATAAATGCTTGCGACAAAAGCGTTCAGATGAAACAAAGCAACCAGATGTACAATGACTTCAATTTATTTATGTTCATCTGAACAATAGAAAAGCAGAGTATAATTAGTTAGATGCATATTGCAGTTAGCTTTGGGGATTACTTGCATGCATGTCATCCCATTAGTTGAAAGTGATGGACCAATTATTCCTGGGAATTCTCTGGAACTTGAGAAGCAGGTTGTCATGGCGATTTAGCCGACATGGTCATATAGCATGAAAGATTAGGAGTGTCATGCTAAGTTAAAAATTAATTTTATTTTCAAGGTGCTATTGAAAAAAGAATGAGTAAAACATGCAGTTTTTATTCCAGTTTTAACACATAACTACTTGCCAGAAACATTGGCGGTGATCCACTTGACTCTTGGGAAAACCCTATGTATTTAACCATTTACACTGCCAGCTTTTAAATTCTGCTCTCAGTTTTGCCTTTGAAATTTCCCCCACCCCAAAAAATAAAAATAAATAAATGAACCAACAGAAAGGAAGGACTTTAAAATGTAGGGGGAGATTTGTCAAAGCTTGGGAGAGACAAAGTTTCAACAAGTCAGCTTCTGTCGTTTTTCAAACACAGGGCCTTGTTCCGCACGCATCGCTAATGTGATGCAATTGCATTTTTCCAACTTTTGGGCCAGTGTGCAGCACAGGGCCCATTCTGCGGGAGATGCGATCACATCGCAGTGATGCCAACCCCTCTGATTGACAGTCAGAGGCATTCACAGGCCAGTCAGGGGCGTGGATGTGGCATTGCGGAGGTGTCTCGATGAAAATGCAGCGGGTCCGGGCCATTTTTGGGGTGGCCGCGTGACAGGAAAGATGATGCTGGTGCGCCTGCATTTTCAGCCTGGGTGTGTATGGAGGGGACTACCAGTATTTCTCGATACCTGCATTGCGTTTGCATTTATAAATGCGAACGCAATGTGAGGCCAGAGCCGGATTAAGGCTCTGGGGGGCCCGGGGCACTTCAGAGTGCGAGGCCCCTAATTAAAAGGCAGGCAGCGGATTATATATATATATATATATATATATATACATACATACACACACACGTAAGCATACATACACATATAAATACAAATACATATATACACACGCATATACAGTATGTTTACATATACTGTATATGCACACACAGATATATACACAGATAAAGATATATACAGATATATATATAAATACTAACAAACGTGAGCTATAATTATACAGCCAGCCTTACTTTTGCTGGCAGGCTGCTGTAGCACAGGAGACAGGAGAGTGAGTGTTCGTTCCTCTCCTTCTCCAAACACTGCTCCGTACTGCTGCCATTCCCTACACTACATTCTCTCATACAGCCTGCGCGCTCAGACGGTGACTGAGCCGCAGGCTGTTACACTATTGGACAGCAGAGCCGTCGCTCAGCTGTCCTGTACTGATAGGCGGCGCCGGAGCCACGGCTCAGGTGTTAGGTTGCCAGGGCAACCAAACGGGAGCCGGAAATGCAGCGCAGCGCCGCAGATCGGTAAGAGCTCCGATCTGCGGCGGGGGGCCCTTTTAGGAAGGGGGGCCCGGGGTACATACCCCCCGGGCCCCCCCCCTTAATCCGGCTCTGTGCGAGGCAGCCCTTTACATGCTGGGTGGTCTTGCCCTGTGCTGGGCAGCCCCAGCATGCGAGTGCTAGCAGTTGCAGTTTTGCTTTTTTAGCATAACTACAACTGAAGCTGAACAAGATCCACACCTAAATAAGGTCCACACCTGTAAAATGACAGAAGCTGATAGGTTAGTGTATTCTCTCTCCTCGTTATTTTTCTCCAAGCTTTGATAAATCTCCCACACAGTATTAGGGCTTAATATTTAAAACCCCAATTTACAATTTATTTATTTTTTTGTATATAATTGAAACTGAATAATGTTATTTAACTCAACCTGGAGTCAGACATATTTTACTATAAGAAGCTGCTCCAAAGAGACAGAGATGTGCTGGAAATTATTTGCATTTATATCCTGGAGTCAGACATGACCCTTAGAAGTTGGAGGCAATGAAAAAACTCCCAACTGCACTTTCAAAAACTTTGCTTTATGTGACATTTGTGTAATAATCAGTTTTTGTTCCATCCCATACTGGTCAAAGCCACCACTACCCATGTTCTGTAAATATGCAACAGAATAAAATCAGGTACTCACTAATCTGTTTTTAAAACTGCAAGTGAAACTGAATGTTAAATGTAAACAAATGTGTAATTTATTTTGTATGAAAACACACTGGTATTACATCACATTGATAATGAATTACAGAAGCAAATACATTTATGTTTGTTTTTCACAAAATAGTTCTGAATTGGACTCTTGCAGATGAGTTCCTAATAGGCAATTATCATAAAACCACTATACTTGAATGTATTACTCTCAGTCGGCTTTAAAGTTAAAATTAATGATCCTTACAGTATCATAATCTGATGTGGTAATTTACACTGTGGTGATGCCCACATTTTTTAAATGTATTTAAGTACTTCCTATAATACTTATGGATCATTTTATATATACAAACGCACTAAGGATGCTTGATAGACAAGGAGCAGATGTAGGGTTTGATTTTCTTTCTTTTTCTTTTTTCCTTTACTAGTTAATGCCTTGAGAATTACAGGGTGTTCAGCACATTACCTAGCAGTGGGAAGTTTTGATCAGGCCGCAGTTCTCAAATTTCACCTTAAACTATTAATTTCACTTATTTTTACTACAAATGAGCACATTTGCAACACCTCTTTACTTCCTTTATATCTAACCTGCAAACTCAATGACCATTTAAAAATTGGGAAGTTTGAATTAAATTGCTCTAGGCTGTGTTAATACCTAACTAGATTCTTTTATTTCTAAATACAACATACATCTGTGTTATGCAGCACTGGGTTCCTGGATTTATAGTCTTTGAGCTGTTTTATCACTTCAAAAAAGAGCAGTGGACATTACACATGAGAATGCTGATGTCTACACTCCCAGTTTTGTGGTCCATCATAAGGGTTGTCTGTTGACCACATGTCTGCCTGATGCAATACACAAGATAACATTTGAATTTTTAAGCCATTTGTTCCCTAAGTAATTATGGTCACTTAGGTTCTTGCTTCACTGGTCCTGTCTCCCACTACAGACTTGGAATGTAAATTTAGTCATGTCCACCAGCTGGAACCCAGCAATCCGTGATAGCTGAACTATTGGAGCACAAAGTGTCTGGACCCTGCTGGCACCATGTGAATGGTTGAAGTTCCAGACAGGCTGGGATTCCCCATGGTGGTATTAGTCTCACTGGGTGGAGTAATTACAAGAACTATGTTCTCATTAAAAATAAAACATAAAAAAAACACATCACAAGGAGCAACTTATTTATTAAAGCATCACTGCACCTTATTAAGGAATGTACTTTATAAGAAAGATACAGCAAGTAAATAATAGTTATAAAATATATATTTATCAGAAGTTTTAGGGGGATACGGTCGCTAGATCGACACAGCTTATGTCGACAGTCCTTAGGTCAACCACTGAAGGTTGACATGGTCAATAAGTCGACATGTACTAGGTCGACAGCTCGACATGAGTTTTTCACAATTTTTCATTTTTTGGACTTTTTCATACTTGATGATCCACATGGACTACAGTTGGGAACGGTAACCTGTTCCAAGCGCAGTGGCAGCAGAGCGAGGCACTTTGCCCGAATCATGGCAAGTGAAGCGAGCCATGCGAGGGGACACGGTGCACTAATTGGGGTTCCCCGTCACTTTACGAAGAAAACGACACCAAAAAAAGTCCATAAACCCATGTCGATCTTTTGACCTGTCGACCTAGTATATGTCGACCTAAGTTGAGTGGACCCAACGACCCATACCCGTTTTAGGAACTTGTTGCCTAGTTACCATGCTTAAAAATGAACTGTCGGGCCTGCTGCTAAAGCATCTTGCATACAGTAATGTTTAGGTGGTGCTTCCAACATACAACTGCCATTATGATATCTTCAAGACATATCAATATAAAGGCATTTACTTATTTAACAAATATAAATGTATAAATATCCAGAGATTAAGAGCAGATCATGAAAATTTCCCCTACAAAATAATAGAAATTGTAAGTGCAGTTGATCATTACTGGAAACCCAGGACATTTTCAGGGAGGAAACATCAGCCAAAAATGAATATAGGTAAACAGGCACCTTTTTATTACTATCCTTTTTTATATGGCGACACAAGGGGCCCACAGCACCATACAAAGTACAGAAACAATATGAACAAAACAATAAAACCAGTGACTTATGGCACAGAACATTTCAAGACATAGACAAGGATTACCAACTTTGCTGCATCAGCAGTCGTAATACCCAAATAAGGGGCAGGATGGCAGAAGACAAGGGATTGGTGCAGTTGTTGGCAGTGGGAAGGAAGTGATGGTTTAACCACATAATTACTGGTTAATATTTTGTTTTGAAATTTGACTGATGTAGGTTAGATCATCTATTTAAAACATACAACACAATTTTATATAAAAAATAGTATTTTTTTTTAAAATAAACATCAATTAAAACATTGGGCCTAATTCAAATCTGATCGTAGATGTGCTAAATTTAGCTCATGTCAGGACCTACCCCCCCCCCCCCCCCCAGCAAGGGTGCAAAAGCATCGCACAGCGGCGATGCTTTTGCACCCACTGAGAAGCTCCCTGCCAGCGCAGCTCCTGCGCGCTGGCAGGGGGCTAATTGCTGCATCCCGGGTCACAGCAGAGGCGATTGCAGCCCTGACATGCTTTTAGCATCTCACTGGGCTCCTTGGGTGTGCACGTGCAGGTGCACTCCACAAAGGAATTCAGACTGCGATTGATGCCGCTGCAGCAATCCAGTCTGAATTACCCCTATTGATTGATGCAGCCGCAGGGTTTGAGGTGCCACTGGGCTGCCTGATCAGCAGTGATCGGTTGTACGCAGGCACTGTTGGAGGGAATCAGAAAGCAGAGGGGCTAGGAACTCCCCCTGAGATTGGCAACTGTGACCTTGCCAGACAAATGGTTAAGTGATGAAAGGAAAAACATATGAGGGAAAGGCCTGCTTGTAATAGTCTAAAGGGGAAGGGCAGATAAGGGTGACACAGAGGGGAGAGACAGTGAGCAAGGAGCATGGAGCAGTGGGTTAGGATTAGAGCTGGAAGGCTGTGGTAAAGAATTTGTTTTGACATTTAGTTAAATGATTAAATCCTACAAACTATCTCTTAACTGTTATTGTGCATGACTCATCAACCACAATAACATAATGTCTGAGACACCAGACTTAAAAGTCGTCTGGTTAGACTGCAGGTGCATGTTGTTTACTTCACTCCTACAAAAGGGTCTACATATGCCCAAGCCTATCACTGTGTTATTGGAGTATCACAGTGCTGTATGGTTGTGTAGTGCTAAGTCCAGGAGAGATTTATACCTTATCATATTGATTGCTGTTTATTTTCTATCACCTGTATCCTGTTATCATCATTAAAACCTACTCTGGCCTGGTTTAACCAGTGAAGTGTGCAATCTGGTGTAAGAGGAGTGCACCACTGTGCAGACTCTAGTCTTCCTGTTCTCCAGGGATGCTTCATGTCCTATCCCAAGATGGCAGCAGAGACCACAATTGAGCATGTGTAGGGGCCATAGTGTCTTTGACTGTGTAGTGTGACATGGTGGGAAACTGAAGTCTCCTGCTTAGCTTCTAGGAGAGACCTGTGATTATCTGCATCCTTGCACCACTACCTATTTGCAGTATACACTCACCAGCTGGTGAGCTGTATGAAACCCGACTCTGCTCTGCTCCATCATCAGTGTACATGTAACAGTGAGTGCTGCTTTGCCTACTACTGTATCTTTTAATAAAACAACCCCATTGATCACGTTTATGGTCTGTTCATAGTTTGAGTCATCCACTGGTACAGTATGTGCCTATATACGGTTAAGTCCATATATATTTGGACAGTGATACAATTTTTGTAATTTTAGCTGTTTACCGAAAGATATTTACGTTACAGTTTTACTATATAATGAATATAGTTTTAACGTGCAGACTAATAGCTTTAGTATGAGTCAATGTCATAACTAGACATTTTGGTGACCTGTAAATGGAAATAGATACAAGGAAACAACCAATTGGTAATTTCTCTGTATAATTCCCCAGCTCTGATTATTTTTATTTTAGCCAAAATAAAACACCTGCTCCAAGTGCCTATAGCTTGCCAAGCTAAACACCACAGGACTAGGTAAAAAAGATACAATTTGACAATGCGCTGGAGTTTTGTAATTAAGTAGCAAAATATAAAAGTTTCAATAAATGTGTGCTGTCAGTTAAGCTCAATCACACAGATGCTCGTTTTTATCATGATGTTTTATATTATAAAAAATATAGAATTACCGAGAATAAGACATATAGGTGAGAATTCAAATCTTTGAAAAGTCGGTTGGGTGTCTGTTTTTTACGGTCTATTAGATAGGAAAAAACAGACACTCAACTTAAAAAACAAACACCCAACTGACTTTTCAAACAATTGAATATCCCCCATAGTCTCTGAAAAATTAAATATATAAAAATATGGGCCTAATTCAGTAAGGATTTAAAATTCTGCAAAATAGCAGTATTTGCAATCCTTTGGATCGCATGCTGGGGGCCGTCCATTGCAGGGCAAGGGTGTCCAGCATGCCACCCGCCGCCTCCCCCCCTTGACCACACTGAAATTTCAGTTGCACCGCAAGTTCAGTGTGATCGTAAAAAATGGGGTAGCCTCCTGCCAGCACAGCCTTGCTGTGCCCGCAGGAGGCCCGCCGCCATTTTAGTGATTGCAGCGGCTGCGTGTGATGTCACGTAGCCGCCCAGATCATGCCCCCGTCACGCCCGCTGTTCGCGCTGCCACACCCCATGAAGCCACCCCCCCAAAATGCTCTGTCTCTGCCTTGGAAATGAACCGTTGCTGCCCTCCCACCCAGCAAATGCTTCTGCCTGGGGCACCACAGAAAATGCGGGCGCATGCGCAGGACGGGCCCTTTATTCAAACTACACCACACAGTAGTACCCGTTATGCACATTACGCCACACAGTAGTGCCACTTATACACATAGCGCCACACAGGGGGTGAAGCACACAGAGAACACGTTGTTACGCTGCAAATGCCCAGCGCAGCCTGCTCTAATCTGTGCACAGGCCATCGCTGCAGCCACAGCCGCACATATACAGTAGCCAGTCAAACGGGGTGGTTGCGGATGGTGCACCCACATGACTAATGTGCGGTGTGCAATGCACTGTCTGCGCCACCCTAGTTACGGCCCTGGGTTGAGGGTATTCATGACATCAGGTGTGTTCCCTATTAGACAGGAGGTCTAATGAACTAGGCCCCTCCAACAAGCCTAGGTACTTAGTACTCACTCCTCCCTCCTCTTCAGAGCCCCTTATCCTCATACCCACATAAGCACTTCCCCCAATTTCCCAATGGCCTGCTATCCCCACTGTATTTTGGGGGGAAGCCCATCTTTACTTGACAGTTTGGCGTATGAACGTCTTTAACTATTCTTATTTGTACCTATTATTTACTTCTTATGTTTGCTTTCTTTTTCATAAATTAATATTTATAGTTATTTATTATTTCTAGTTTGCATTGCTATCTATCTTAACATATATTTAATATGTTTGGCTACTTATGTATTTATTTATATAAAAAAATGCTTTACATATGTGTATTTACTTCGTGTTTACCATCATGTATTGCTCATGAAGAACTTGAGTGATAGCCTCACAGGTCTCAGATATTATCTATCCCAGGGCTTGAGTAGAAAAAGCTGTACTGTACCTCAGATTAGCCAGTGCCCTTCCAGTAGCCAATCAGGGCTAGTTCTAGACTTTGCGGCACTCAGAACGAAAGATTCCTTTGCTCCCCCACTGATGGGTGTGAGGCCTGATCGGGGGAAAAGGGAGGCATTGCTATGGGCGTAAAAAAATTATCATAAAAAGATATGTTAAGTACTAATTGCGAGGCTGCTAGGCATCCCCGCCTCCTGTACAGAGGGGCTCTGCTTGCCGGGGGGAGGTGGGGGTGGGGAATTGCCATGGGCGATCAGTGCTTGATTCTTACCTTGGGTCCCTCTCCTTTGCCTGCTCCGAGTCCATCCTTTTCTCACTGTGGTCACACCCAGAATGCCATGCTTGACGATGTCACGCCCAGCACTGGCATACTGGGAGACTAGGAACAGAATCAGAAGGCACAGTTTGTAAATATAGTGGTGGTAGCAGGCAAGAACAGACAGGTGTCGGTGGGGTGACTGCAGCAGCGCCCATGGCATTAGCCCTGCTTGCCTTCCCCTAGAACTGCAACTGTAGCCAAAAACCGTAATGAAGCCACCAGTCTTGGTTCTACAGAAATTGGTCTACTAAAATAGGTGTCCTCCTTTACTATGAGTAGAGTGATCTGTTGGAAAAGCTTCTGGAAGGTAATTCCATCCATACACAGAAAATTCCTGAAGTCATCAGGATTATTCTCATTAATCTCCTGTAGCAATGGTATATGGAAATAGACTGGCCTCTGCAGCAAATCTTTGTTCCAGCAAGTGCGCTTCTTGCTTCTCTGTTCTTTTTCTAATTGCTTGCAGTGCTGTCACCATAGCAACAATACAACAAGCACAAGTTTTTTGGGGTTCAAACTCATGATGCGGGAGTTAACTTAATGTATTCTGCCCTACTGCAGAAAATGGAAATGCAGTGCTTCAGTGATGGAACTAGTGATCGGTGGGCCCAGGTGCCACAATATGGTTTCGACCCCCAGCCCTAAAATATGGCCTCTTTGCATGCCTAAGTTGCATTCCACTAAAGGGGCATGGCCTCACCTTTATATACTACAGACAGCATCAGTGACCCCCATACAGTACAGACAGCAACAGTGACTCCCGTATACTATAGACATTATCAGTCACCCCTGTATACTACAGTACAGACAGCCACCCTATATACTACATATAGCATCAGTGACTGCCATATACTACAGCTTTAGTAAACCCTATATACTATAGACCGTATTAATGAACCCATCATTCTACAGACAGCATTAGTGATTGCCATATGCTACAGACAGCATTAATGACCCCTATATACTATGCACAGCATTAGTGACCCCCATATACTACAGGTAGCAATATAGACCTCCATATATCCACAGAGCATTAGACTCCTAATTAAATCCCACAGTCGCGTAAAAAAACAACCTAAAACAATGGGGTATAATTACTAAGCTCCCGATTTTGACCGATTTTGGTTTTTTTTTTCAAAGTGTCGTCTCGGGAATTTACTAAACTCAAATCTCGGTAGTGATGAGGGCATTCGTATTTTTTGGGCGGGCCAAGAACAGAAATACGAATGAATACACCATCGGTCAAACACGGCTGTTTAGATATAGAACCCGGTCATTTACTATTCATTCGTATTTGTAATTTCCACCGTGAAAGTGCATTTGCGGTCGTAAAAAAAATACAAATCGTAAAAAATCACGGAAAAAAAGTAGACCTGCTTTTGAGAAGCGTGTTTACATGTGTTCCGACTTCATCATTAATCACACCTGCATTTATGGCCCTTTAAAATGTGGGCAAGCACATTTGTCAAATCAATCACTCTGAAATGGCTGCTGCCGTGTGTAGCAGTGAATTTTGTTTTGCTGTGGGATTCCTGAGACTGCTCCATGAGGCTACAAGAAACCAGGGCAAGGAAACTGAACATGGTCAGCAGGTTGTACAGGTGCCGCTGAGGCTGCGCAGGCCTTGTTTTTTTAGGGGGCGTTTAAACTTAAACGCATTGGCCAATGACCAGGTTATAAGATGTTTCGGCTAAATAGGTATAACATTTTCTGTCTGTATGACCTAGTCAAACTGGACCTAGACCCTGAGACAGCACGCTCTCGCTGTTTCAGGCCTGCACAAACTCCTGGCTGTGTTGCACTTTATGGCTACTGGCAGCTTTCAGGCTGTGACAGGCGATGTAATAGGAATCTCACAGCCCACTTTCTCAAAATATTTAAATCAGGTGAGGAAAACCATACATACTTCTCTATGCCCCATTTTTGTATTGTGTAATGTGAATTTATACACTATATTTGAACAAAGTGCTTAAGACACTCACCTTATATTTTGGAATGTACACTCAGGTTTTGGATGCATTGGAACCCCACATAGATGCCTCTATCTGCTTCCCTGCCCAGGAGTCTCAGTGGCATGTGGTCAGGGTAGCTTTCTATGAGCTTGCTGGCATGCCAAATGTGCAGGGTGCCATAGATTGCACACACGTTGAGCTGAGACCACCTAGGGGCAGGTAATATATTTATATAAATAGACATCTTGGCCAATCCACTAATGTCCAGGTGGTTTGTGATGCAAATCTCAAAATTATGAGTGTTATTGCGGGTTACCTTGGCGGCTGCCATGACTCCTTAATCCTCAGTCAGTCATCCCTCTTTGATAAATTTGAGGCTGGAGAAATGCCGGATGGCTGGCTGCTGGGTATGTACCAAGTATTTTTTTTAAATTTTGTGTTTACCTTAACCTGCACATTATGTTAGCACTGTGTTTGTGCATCAATATTTTCAATGTTGCCAATCTCTGTTTTTCAGGTGATGGGGGTTATGGCTGCTACTCTTGGCTTCTGACTCCATTGTCCGTCCCCTGATTCCCTTGCTGAACACAATTACAATCATGCACATAAGTCTATGCGGAATGTGATAGAAGGATGTTTTGGTGTACTGAAATCAAGGTTTCGGTGTCTGGATAAGTCTGCCGGGCTTTTGTTGTATAGTCCCTTAAAGGTGACTAGGATTGTGTTCTGCTGCTATTGTCTTCATAACATGTGTTTGCAGCAACATCTGCCACATGTTGATGATGATGAAGAAAACAGTCAGCAAGCAGAGGAGTTAGAAACATCTGTCGACACTGTGAGTACAGATATAGGGAGGCAGGTAAGGCAAGACCTGATTTTGGCACATTTTAGCAGTAGGTAAATTTGCTTGTGTGCTTTGTATATGAACAATTAAGGCACACCAATGTATTTTCTGTAGTAATGTGGCTCTTGCTCACTCTCGAGCTAGTCAGCTGAGTGTTGTTAATTTGCTTTATATGTGTTTATGTCTAACTGTTGGGTATCAGTACCTTAGCTATTTGTATATAGATTTCTGTTATGAGGGCTTGTTGATGGTGGTGTTGCTCATCCATTATGCGCTGAAAGGTAATAATAAGTTGGCTGTTATCTGCTCACATCTGCTCCATACTGTTTGCGACTCTGCTTGTGTTTCTACACAGTCTCGGTAGATGATGGGGCAGTCTGGGTATTGGGTGTGTGTGCATAGGCACTCAAGATTCTGTGCCTGTTGTTGGTTCCAATTTCCCCAAAATGATGGGTCAGATTGTGGCGGGGGGAAGGGGGGGGGGTTTGTTTGGCTCAATTGTGGGTGTTGTGACATTTGGGGTGGCGGGGTACTTTCCTGAGGCGTGGTAGGTTGGTTAACGTCTATTGCTTGCAGATGGAGGGTGTATGTTTCCTGATTTTCAGATTCCTGCTGGGCTTCTGGGGGCATGATGTCTGGTTCTGTATGGGGTTTAAGGGGACAACATTTGAGGATCTTTTTTTTACTTATGTTGGTTTGATTATTTACTTAAACTTTCTAGACTTGCTTGTCAAACATTTTTCAATTGAAAATTAGGATGTTCACCAAGACTCGTATACACAATCAAAAAGGCCAATTATGTAGGTTTGTATGAAGTCAAAATTTACATCAAAACAAAAGTCGACATGTTTGACAAAGCCCACACTTACGAAACAAACACACAGAGGTACAAAATTTACCCCATGCAAAAAAGTGATTTGTCATCCGCCATATCGTACTTGCATTAAAATATCAAACAGTAAATGACAATATGAATTCTATCACCATTGTGAAAGGGTGTGAATCTACCTGAAGCACAATTTTTGCCTATTCAATTAAATAATTACAACACAATACTACTGTAAGGCGCAAGAAAACACTCTAAATTTGGGCAACTTGTATAGTGGAGATTGAGTCCTTTTTATTTTGCAAGCCATGTGCTTGCTGCTGTGGATAAGTACTAGGAATAGGTTCTTTTTGTTTTGCTGATGTGTATTTTGTGTGCAAAAACAGTGTGTAAGTATGTGATTTTTAATTTCTGTTTTGTGTTTACTCACCAGACAGCTGAGGGGAATGTGATCCCGGTGATTGAGGACTCTCCAAAATGTGTTCTGGTGGCTGAGGCAACACAGTCGAAATACGACGTGGGGGTGGGCTTAATGCTGGTGTTGGTGCGACATCAGGACGACGTCTCTTGGTAGGCCTGCTCGTGTAGCTGCCAGACCCCTGTGAAGGATGTCTTTGTGGACTGTGATGCGATGTTGAAGTTCCTATGGATTAATGCAAACATTAGATTGTTTTGAAATTTTGTGGTGGGCACATTAAGTGGTGTCAATTTTGCGTTACCTGTATAGCCAGCATCCACAGCTCTTGACAGTGTTGCTTGTGTTCTGGAAGTGGTGGCTTGCTTTTGTACTGTAAAAATTTTAAGTTTGTGTTTATGACCATTAATTACAGTGTGCACTTTTGTAAGAAGCAACATTTAGTGATGTGGCCATATAATTACCATTATGAGTACACTTTCTAGCAATACATTTTAAAAAAATGGGTTGCTTCATTGTTTGTGAAAAGGCTAATGAGGTTCCATTTCCAAAGACAAAAACATAGCCAAGTAGTTTAATTTTCCACGGCTAACAGCTGAATATACACCCATGTATTACCATATATTTTTGAGTATTACATTAATATGAAAATATGTCATTTGCATTTTTAATACAAATAAAAATTTGCAAAATGAATATAAGCTAAACATACAATACTTAGCCATCTACACTAACATATTGCCCACAAAGACAGCATACATTAAACAAAGAAAATATAAAGCACCAAAAATTACTTTCTAAACAACATGTGGCTCACACGTAACTAATGACCCTTTACAAATAAAGCCATCTATGCAAGAATTTCCAACTTACAATATGGACCAAGCAAAAAAATACTATACACAAAACCATAACTACCTAACACCTCACTATACCAACACAAAATCATTAAAATCAAACACAAATAGCTAATCAATTTTTAACATATAAATATATTAACAATACAATAACATTTAAAAAATACTAATTAGGCACAAACACATATGCAAATATAACAAATTTAAAAAACCATTCACCATCATGCCTAGGACGATCCGAATCCCGCACATTGGTCGCACCAACAACTTCATGCGGAATAAGGGTCCGCACAGGTTCCTCCCACTCCCGATAAGACGCTATAAAGGGATGACCACCCCCTGTTTGCCTGGCTGACTTAGCCTCCTTTGCCATCTTTGCCTTGACTCGGCGCTTGATTTCGTAGAATCTCTTCCGACACGTGTCCTTGGTCCTCTTCACCACACCCTCACTGTTTACTGCCGCTACTACCTTCCCCCACAGAACAGTTTTCCTACATGAAGGCACCTTGGCCGCATCATGCCCAAACAGCTGGCGATGATGGCGCATCCACTCATGCACCAAAGCCATATTTTCCGCATAGCTAAATTTAACATTTCGGCTCGTCTTGGTAGAGGTGCGTGGCTGCGGAGCCACATCACCATCACTGTCACTATCACTCGAGGCCACAGCAGCAACCGCACCCTCCTCCACCTCACTAACCTCCTCCCCCTCACTCACTCACCTCCACCTCACTCACCTCCTCAACCTCACTCACCTCCTCCCTCTCACTCACCTCCTCCCTCTCACTCACCTATGACTGGGACATAATAATGACAAACAACAAATAACACTAATTAAAAAAACAAACAAAAAACACACTCCTCCACTACCACTACACACAACACACCAACCACACTCACACTCACAAACAAACAAACAAACAAACAATGACAATAGACTGTAACTAAAATGCACAAACACTAAAAATGAAACAAACTTTAAAGAGACTATACAACAATTATCACAAGACTACTTACACACACAATACAGCACTCAACAATCGCAAGAAAACTCCAAAACCGACCAACAAATCACCAACTCCAAAACACCAACTTCCTCTCACCTCTCCACTAGCTAAACCCACGAGGTGCGGCTGGTTGGGGGTGTTTTTATACTAATGAGCACAGACACTACTCCATGACAAACACAACCAATTACGGACGAGTGACGAAAACGAAAGTTAGAAAATAACGCGGCCGGGAAGGGACAAAAACACTGCCGTGAAAAATTTATTTAAGAATCCGTAAAATTCCACCAAAATACGACCGCAAATACAAGATTCGGCCACGTTCACATAAAAAAAAATACGAATGACATCGACATTGAAAAATACGAAAACACAAAATACGAAAGCTTAGTAAATGAGTCGTAAAAAAACAAAAAAGTTGCAAATTAACACTACCGATGTTAGTCGTGTTTAAACTTCAACCAATTCTGAACATTACGAATCTTAGTAAATATACCCCACTGTGTATATTTGAGATATAGATAGATGGATGAATATCTTTTTAAACACACACACACACACACACACACACACACACACACACACACACACACACACACACACACACACACACACACACACTCTCTCTTTTCCCAGGTAAATGAAAAAAAGGTGTGGCAGATATAATATTTGCAGAGAGAGTTAGATTTGGGTGGGTTATTTTGTTTCTGTGCAGGGTAAATACTGGCTGCTTTATTTTTACACTGCAATACTGGCTGCTTTATTTTTACACTGCAATTTAAATTTCAGTCTGAACACACCCCACCCAAATCTATGTCTCTCTGTATATGTTATATATGCCCCCCCCCCCTCCCCCGGCAGTGCACATGGGCAGTGGGGGAGTCATTCAGACCAGATCGCATGCAAGGTTTTTTCGCTGTGCTGCGATCAGGTCTTGCGTGTCGCCATAGGCGTGCGCAGCTAATTTTATTAGGGGGTGCACCGTTGGAGGTGCATGTGACTAGCACCGCCTTTTGGGAGTGTCTAACACAACCTTTTGGGCGTGTCTAGCACCACCCAGGGACATATCATCTATTTTACATTCACTCAGTAAAATCACATGGCTTAAATCTAATTTCTACCGAATTTCTAATAAGAAAGTAGATATAATACACCCCAGAGAAATAAAATAAAACATAAAGGTGCGACAACCGTCTGGTACAGACTGTCTGCTACGGCATAACCCTAAGTCCTAGCTGCCGCTGCACCTTGTTGCTGATTACACTTCCCCAACCTATCCCTGACACAGTGGCAGAACTACAGAGTAGTGGGTATATACATTCCCCATCCCTTGCCCCCCCCCCCCCCCCCCCCCCAGCACCTACACCTAGATATTGAGTTGGCCACTCTGAAAGTACGGAAGATTTAGGGGGCCAAACATTTCACTTTTACTATAACACAAGTAAAGTTTATAATTTACACATGTGCCATCAGAGCCACATTTGCCTCTTTCTATGCCATCAGACTCTCTATATATACAGGTCACCAGCTTTTGTCACACATGTCCCCCTGCTTACCACCTACTGACAGTAATGCCCCTTATTCACATTACGCCACACAGTATGAGCCAAAATTTACCTTACGCCACAAAGTATGAGACGAAATTCACATTACGCCACGCAGTATGAGTCAAAATTCACATTATGCCACGCAGTATGAGCCAAAATTCACATTACGCCATGCAGTATGAGCCAAAAGTCACATTACGCAACGCAGTATGAGCTGAAACTCACGTTACACCACACAGTATGAGCCGAGATTCACATTACATCACACAGCATGAACCAAATTCACATTATGTCATACAATAAGCCCCCAGCAATGCTGAATACACATAGTACTCCCAATAGTGCCAAATACACATAATGCCCCCAGCAGTGCTCACCATTACTATATAAGTATCAATAACACATTATTAATCAGATTTCGAGGGATATAAATAGTCCATAGTAATAAAAATTACAGAATGAAAGATTTAATACATATTAAACAGCTTTTATTTATATATATATATATATATATATATATATATATATATATATATAAATATATATATATATATATATATATATATATATATATATATATATATATATATACAGGTTGAGTATCCCTTATCCAAAATTAAAAATCACACATTTTTGGTTCCCCTACTGAGATAATGACACATACATGTATTGTCTATTATATATCTATTTAATATATCTGTATATACACATAATATATAATATATATATAATCATCTCAGTAGGGGACCCAAAAAATGCGGGATTTTGAATTTTGGATAAGGGATACTCAACCTATATGTATATATATATATATATATATATATATATATTTAAGTCTAGGAGTGCACTCACCAGTATTTCCATAAATCACTAAGTTTTATTGAAGCATGGATGAAATCATCACACTGACATTTTCAGTCCTCACTGGACCTTTGTCAAGCTTCAAATTGCATACATACAGTTTATCCATATACCCCTTCCCTGTAAGACACAGTGCACTATAGAAAACATGGCATGTGTGTGTGTGTGTATATATATATATATATATATATAATTATAGTAGGCAAGAAGGATGGGCGGCACTCTCCAGACTTTAAAGTTTCAAATAATGTCCTTTAATCCTACGTTTCGGGCTCGCGCCCGTCGTCAGGGACAATCATACACCAAGTAACATACATGAATACAAACATTTATACCCTATCTAACATGTACACAGATTGCATAAGTTACCTCACCTGTTCCACGCCGCTCGGTGCAGCCGGGTCCGTGCGCTCATGATTGACGTCACTGGTTCCCGACGTCACCAGGCGGCGCCGAGTCGCGGTCTCACATATTCTCAGTTGCCTAGCAACCTGACAACACAACAAAGTACGAACATTTAAAAAGCAATCCGCATGATAAAAACTGGAAATATTCATCACATATAGGATGTAGGGATGATTTATGATCTTTCTTTGATTAGTATTAGGTGCAATATTCTTTTTTCTACCGCGTAACATTACCAACATATAGGGAACTAGATCACTACGTTTGTCCCGTATAATAAGGCAGTCCATATGTTATGTATCCAAGTATTGTCTTATACCACTTTACTATATTATTGCACTGGTTATTATTTACCCCCCTACAAGTAGCACTGTAAGCCCAAATTTTCGTTTAACCCCTTAGGTGCCAGCGTATTCAGCATGAAGATCCACCTACATTCCCTTCTAAGTAAGATTTTAGCACGGTTACCACCCCTGGGTAGTGCTGGTATGTGGTCAATGATGATGCTCCTCAGTGTTGCCATGCTATGTTTCGCTAAGGCAAAGTGCCTGGCCACAGGCTGATCGCTATTACCTGATTCTATTGCCTGTCTTATTGCCATACGGTGCATCGCCATGCGCTCCCGAAATTGGCGCTGTGTTTTGCCCACATATGATAGCCCACAAGGGCACGTTAGAAGGTAAATTACATATGTGGTCGTACACGTGACCGCATGCCTTATCTGGAATTTCTTTCCAGTGTGTGGATGAGGGAATGTGGGGCTAGCTACCATGGATCTGCATGTTGTACAACCGAGGCATCTAAAACACCCCGGTTTCCTGGTCAAGAAGTGTGTTGGCTTTTTCTTGTCCATGCCCGTTATGTCTAACTTGACAACCTTGTCTTTTAGATTACGGTTCCTCATATAACTTGGCATGAGTTTTGAACCCTGAAGTGTTGGCAGGTCTTTATCAGAATTAATAATGGGCCACCAATTCTTGGCCCTTTTTGTGAGATTCTCACTATGTATATTATACCGATTGGGCCATGGTATGCTTGTCCCACTTTGTATTTGTTTGGGCTTAGGTTGTAATAGTGTGGATCTGGGGATGTCCATCACTCTATTTTTAATTTGTGTTAGTTGATCTTTATTATATCCCCTCTGTCTGAACCTCTCAACCATTGTGTTGAGTGCTGGTTCCACATGCTCGGGTTTAGATGTTATTCTTTTTGCTCTCAGTAGCTGCGAATAGGGCAGGCTTTTTCTTAAAGGCAAAGGGTGAAAACTCTCATATTGCAGGAGAGTATTTCTATCAGTGCTTTTTCTATAAAGGGACGTGGTGAGTTCTTTCCCCACAATGTGTATATCCACATCTAAATATTGAATTTCAGTGGTGCTTGTTTTATACGTGAATTTAACATTACTTGGAGAGTTGTTATGTAAATCTAACAACTCCTTTAAGTTCTCCTCAGAACCTATCCAGAAGATTATTAAATCATCTATGAATCTACGATACATTAGTATCTGAGGATTTAACTCATTCCCAACATTAAACAATAATTTCTCCACTGCGTACATATACGCATTGGCGTACGATGGGGCCACTGAGGACCCCATCGCACAGCCAGTGCGTTGTAAGAAGAATTGACCATTATAATAAAAATAGTTTTTTGTCAGTACCAATTTTAGGAGTTGCAGCACAAATTGAACAGACGGTCCTTTGTATAAAGGGTTATCAGATATAAGATCCCTGACCGCCTGCACACCTGCATCATGGGGGATGCAGGTGTAGAGGCTTGTCACATCTGCACTACACATGATAATTTCTTCAGTTGGCAATGCTAAAGAATTCAAGGTAAGCAACAACATATTAGTGTCCTTCAAGTAGGACGGTATGCCCTGTATGCATGGGTTAATCAGTGAGTCCAGATAAATAGATATCGGTTCAAAGAGGGATCCACATGCCGATATTATCGGCCTCCCTGGGGGGGTTTGAAGGCTCTTGTGGATCTTTGGGACCACATAATAGAGGGGGGCAATGGGGAATTCCACCATTAATGCTCTTTGTAATTCTGTGGAGATAATGTCCTGCTGTTGAGCATCTGTTAACACCTCATCCACTTCCCGCTTGTATATTTCTGTTGGGTCTCGGGGTAGTGGTTCATATGTTACGTTATCCCTCAGTTGGCGTTCACATTCGGTTTTATAGTCCGCCAGGTCCTGTAACACCACCGCTCCCCCCTTATCCGCTGGGCGAATTATGATGTCCGAGCGTTGCGACAGGGATTTGAGTGCCTGTCTTTCTTCGTAAGAAAGGTTATTATGTGTGGTTTTTACATTTGCCACTCGTGCACCTTCATTCTCCAATAATCTGGTGAATGTCTTTATTGATGGATTTTGTGTAATAGGGTCAAACTTTGACCTAGGTAAAATTCTTTTAAGCTGTTCCGGTATATCTTCACCCCTTGTTCCAGGGACATGCGGGGTTCTAGAGAAATGATCTTTTAATCTCAATGTCCTGTTTAATTTATAGACATCCAGCTTCCATTGGAAGGCATCCATTTTAGCTGTAGGTACAAAAGTCAGACCTCTTGATAGTACTTTATTTTCAATCTCTGTCAATGGAGTTGTGGATAGGTTGAAAACCAGATTCTCTACCGGCGTGGCGGTCGCCTGCTTGTGGCCCCTCTCGTTCTGCCTCGCCCTCCTTGTCGGCCTCTTCCTTTTGTCGGTGGGGCATATAGAGTGGTTCGGGTCTGTAGCCCTAAAGGGCGGCCCTCCTCATTAGTTGGTTGTTGCTCATTCTCATTCTGTGAGGCACTAGAGTCCTCTGACTCTCCTTGTCTGAACGGTTGTCCTCGCTTCCTGAAGTATTTAATTCTTTCCCTGTAGGGTTTGTTATTACTTGCCCACGGGTATACACGTCTGAGCTCATAGTCCTGCTGGACTTTGTAAAGCTTCTCCTTTTTAAATGCTATAAGGTCTTTCCTATATTTTTCCATTTGTGCCGTCATCTTGGTGCGCCATGTATTATCCGATTCTGCCAATAATGTGGTCTTGTGGGTCTCCTCAAATGCGGCGATCTTTTGCTTAGTTGATGCCAGCTCCTTAGTGGATTCTTCTATTACCAATAGAAGTAAGTCCAACGAGCATTTATTTAATATAGATACCCATTTCCGGCAGAAGGCTATGTCGTGTCTCCCTATAGTGGGGGTGTTATGGATGCGAAATCCCCTAGGTATCCATTTATTCTTATAATAGTCTGACAGACTGATGCCGTGGTATAGGAAATCGCATTCCTTTTGTTTAAGTTTCAACCAATGGCGGTATAGCGTGTCAGGGTCCGTTGCTAGAGGGTCATCGTCCAAGCCCTCCTTATATAGGATAGATTCTGCCTCAGCATCTGAATAGCTGAATGTTTCTTTCGCATCCAAGTAAGTTAAATCCACCACTTGTTCTATTTCACTGCTAGAGGCTGCCATGTCTGTGTTGGAGTGTTAATGCAGCAACACCAAAAGGAGGTGTATCCAAACAGTCCACACACGTGATGATATATTCCAGTATCTTTAAAATAGAAGCTGTGACATGTCCCAAATAAGGTAATATTTACCACCGGTGCCTTGATTCAGCTTTGTGTCCACCGTTGCACAGCCGTAGTGGACACTGCTAGTAATACAAATGCGGTTCAATCCGGCACTCAGTATATTATGGTCTCCTTATATGCTCGCTCTGGTGCCCTCCCTGGGTTAGCAACCCTATTATAGTAGGCAAGAAGGATGGGCGGCACTCTCCAGACTTTAAAGTTTCAAATAATGTCCTTTAATCCTACGTTTCGGGCTCGCGCCCGTCGTCAGGGACAATCATACACCAAGTAACATACATGAATACAAACATTTATACCCTATCTAACATGTACACAGATTGCATAAGTTACCTCACCTGTTCCACGCCGCTCGGTGCAGCCGGGTCCGTGCGCTCATGATTGACGTCACTGGTTCCCGACGTCACCAGGCGGCGCCGAGTCGCGGTCTCACATATTCTCAGTTGCCTAGCAACCTGACAACACAACAAAGTACGAACATTTAAAAAGCAATCCGCATGATAAAAACTGGAAATATTCATCACATATAGGATGTAGGGATGATTTATGATCTTTCTTTGATTAGTATTAGGTGCAATATTCTTTTTTCTACCGCGTAACATTACCAACATATAGGGAACTAGATCACTACGTTTGTCCCGTATAATAAGGCAGTCCATATGTTATGTATCCAAGTATTGTCTTATACCACTTTACTATATTATTGCACTGGTTATTATTTACCCCCCTACAAGTAGCACTGTAAGCCCAAATTTTCGTTTAACCCCTTAGGTGCCAGCGTATTCAGCATGAAGATCCACCTACATTCCCTTCTAAGTACTTAGAAGGGAATGTAGGTGGATCTTCATGCTGAATACGCTGGCACCTAAGGGGTTAAACGAAAATTTGGGCTTACAGTGCTACTTGTAGGGGGGTAAATAATAACCAGTGCAATAATATAGTAAAGTGGTATAAGACAATACTTGGATACATAACATAACATACATAACATATGGACTGCCTTATTATACGGGACAAACGTAGTGATCTAGTTCCCTATATGTTGGTAATGTTACGCGGTAGAAAAAAGAATATTGCACCTAATACTAATCAAAGAAAGATCATAAATCATCCCTACATCCTATATGTGATGAATATTTCCAGTTTTTATCATGCGGATTGCTTTTTAAATGTTCGTACTTTGTTGTGTTGTCAGGTTGCTAGGCAACTGAGAATATGTGAGACCGCGACTCGGCGCCGCCTGGTGACGTCGGGAACCAGTGACGTCAATCATGAGCGCACGGACCCGGCTGCACCGAGCGGCGTGGAACAGGTGAGGTAACTTATGCAATCTGTGTACATGTTAGATAGGGTATAAATGTTTGTATTCATGTATGTTACTTGGTGTATGATTGTCCCTGACGACGGGCGCGAGCCCGAAACGTAGGATTAAAGGACATTATTTGAAACTTTAAAGTCTGGAGAGTGCCGCCCATCCTTCTTGCCTACTATAATAGGGTTGCTAACCCAGGGAGGGCACCAGAGCGAGCATATAAGGAGACCATAATATACTGAGTGCCGGATTGAACCGCATTTGTATTACTAGCAGTGTCCACTACGGCTGTGCAACGGTGGACACAAAGCTGAATCAAGGCACCGGTGGTAAATATTACCTTATTTGGGACATGTCACAGCTTCTATTTTAAAGATACTGGAATATATCATCACGTGTGTGGACTGTTTGGATACACCTCCTTTTGGTGTTGCTGCATTAACACTCCAACACAGACATGGCAGCCTCTAGCAGTGAAATAGAACAAGTGGTGGATTTAACTTACTTGGATGCGAAAGAAACATTCAGCTATTCAGATGCTGAGGCAGAATCTATCCTATATAAGGAGGGCTTGGACGATGACCCTCTAGCAACGGACCCTGACACGCTATACCGCCATTGGTTGAAACTTAAACAAAAGGAATGCGATTTCCTATACCACGGCATCAGTCTGTCAGACTATTATAAGAATAAATGGATACCTAGGGGATTTCGCATCCATAACACCCCCACTATAGGGAGACACGACATAGCCTTCTGCCGGAAATGGGTATCTATATTAAATAAATGCTCGTTGGACTTACTTCTATTGGTAATAGAAGAATCCACTAAGGAGCTGGCATCAACTAAGCAAAAGATCGCCGCATTTGAGGAGACCCACAAGACCACATTATTGGCAGAATCGGATAATACATGGCGCACCAAGATGACGGCACAAATGGAAAAATATAGGAAAGACCTTATAGCATTTAAAAAGGAGAAGCTTTACAAAGTCCAGCAGGACTATGAGCTCAGACGTGTATACCCGTGGGCAAGTAATAACAAACCCTACAGGGAAAGAATTAAATACTTCAGGAAGCGAGGACAACCGTTCAGACAAGGAGAGTCAGAGGACTCTAGTGCCTCACAGAATGAGAATGAGCAACAACCAACTAATGAGGAGGGCCGCCCTTTAGGGCTACAGACCCGAACCACTCTATATGCCCCACCGACAAAAGGAAGAGGCCGACAAGGAGGGCGAGGCAGAACGAGAGGGGCCACAAGCAGGCGACCGCCACGCCGGTAGAGAATCTGGTTTTCAACCTATCCACAACTCCATTGACAGAGATTGAAAATAAAGTACTATCAAGAGGTCTGACTTTTGTACCTACAGCTAAAATGGATGCCTTCCAATGGAAGCTGGATGTCTATAAATTAAACAGGACATTGAGATTAAAAGATCATTTCTCTAGAACCCCGCATGTCCCTGGAACAAGGGGTGAAGATATACCGGAACAGCTTAAAAGAATTTTACCTAGGTCAAAGTTTGACCCTATTACACAAAATCCATCAATAAAGACATTCACCAGATTATTGGAGAATGAAGGTGCACGAGTGGCAAATGTAAAAACCACACATAATAACCTTTCTTACGAAGAAAGACAGGCACTCAAATCCCTGTCGCAACGCTCGGACATCATAATTCGCCCAGCGGATAAGGGGGGAGCGGTGGTGTTACAGGACCTGGCGGACTATAAAACCGAATGTGAACGCCAACTGAGGGATAACGTAACATATGAACCACTACCCCGAGACCCAACAGAAATATACAAGCGGGAAGTGGATGAGGTGTTAACAGATGCTCAACAGCAGGACATTATCTCCACAGAATTACAAAGAGCATTAATGGTGGAATTCCCCATTGCCCCCCTCTATTATGTGGTCCCAAAGATCCACAAGAGCCTTCAAACCCCCCCAGGGAGGCCGATAATATCGGCATGTGGATCCCTCTTTGAACCGATATCTATTTATCTGGACTCACTGATTAACCCATGCATACAGGGCATACCGTCCTACTTGAAGGACACTAATATGTTGTTGCTTACCTTGAATTCTTTAGCATTGCCAACTGAAGAAATTATCATGTGTAGTGCAGATGTGACAAGCCTCTACACCTGCATCCCCCATGATGCAGGTGTGCAGGCGGTCAGGGATCTTATATCTGATAACCCTTTATACAAAGGACCGTCTGTTCAATTTGTGCTGCAACTCCTAAAATTGGTACTGACAAAAAACTATTTTTATTATAATGGTCAATTCTTCTTACAACGCACTGGCTGTGCGATGGGGTCCTCAGTGGCCCCATCGTACGCCAATGCGTATATGTACGCAGTGGAGAAATTATTGTTTAATGTTGGGAATGAGTTAAATCCTCAGATACTAATGTATCGTAGATTCATAGATGATTTAATAATCTTCTGGATAGGTTCTGAGGAGAACTTAAAGGAGTTGTTAGATTTACATAACAACTCTCCAAGTAATGTTAAATTCACGTATAAAACAAGCACCACTGAAATTCAATATTTAGATGTGGATATACACATTGTGGGGAAAGAACTCACCACGTCCCTTTATAGAAAAAGCACTGATAGAAATACTCTCCTGCAATATGAGAGTTTTCACCCTTTGCCTTTAAGAAAAAGCCTGCCCTATTCGCAGCTACTGAGAGCAAAAAGAATAACATCTAAACCCGAGCATGTGGAACCAGCACTCAACACAATGGTTGAGAGGTTCAGACAGAGGGGATATAATAAAGATCAACTAACACAAATTAAAAATAGAGTGATGGACATCCCCAGATCCACACTATTACAACCTAAGCCCAAACAAATACAAAGTGGGACAAGCATACCATGGCCCAATCGGTATAATATACATAGTGAGAATCTCACAAAAAGGGCCAAGAATTGGTGGCCCATTATTAATTCTGATAAAGACCTGCCAACACTTCAGGGTTCAAAACTCATGCCCAGTTATATGAGGAACCGTAATCTAAAAGACAAGGTTGTCAAGTTAGACATAACGGGCATGGACAAGAAAAAGCCAACACACTTCTTGACCAGGAAACCGGGGTGTTTTAGATGCCTCGGTTGTACAACATGCAGATCCATGGTAGCTAGCCCCACATTCCCTCATCCACACACTGGAAAGAAATTCCAGATAAGGCATGCGGTCACGTGTACGACCACATATGTAATTTACCTTCTAACGTGCCCTTGTGGGCTATCATATGTGGGCAAAACACAGCGCCAATTTCGGGAGCGCATGGCGATGCACCGTATGGCAATAAGACAGGCAATAGAATCAGGTAATAGCGATCAGCCTGTGGCCAGGCACTTTGCCTTAGCGAAACATAGCATGGCAACACTGAGGAGCATCATCATTGACCACATACCAGCACTACCCAGGGGTGGTAACCGTGCTAAAATCTTACTTAGAAGGGAATGTAGGTGGATCTTCATGCTGAATACGCTGGCACCTAAGGGGTTAAACGAAAATTTGGGCTTACAGTGCTACTTGTAGGGGGGTAAATAATAACCAGTGCAATAATATAGTAAAGTGGTATAAGACAATACTTGGATACATAACATATGGACTGCCTTATTATACGGGACAAACGTAGTGATCTAGTTCCCTATATGTTGGTAATGTTACGCGGTAGAAAAAAGAATATTGCACCTAATACTAATCAAAGAAAGATCATAAATCATCCCTACATCCTATATGTGATGAATATTTCCAGTTTTTATCATGCGGATTGCTTTTTAAATGTTCGTACTTTGTTGTGTTGTCAGGTTGCTAGGCAACTGAGAATATGTGAGACCGCGACTCGGCGCCGCCTGGTGACGTCGGGAACCAGTGACGTCAATCATGAGCGCACGGACCCGGCTGCACCGAGCGGCGTGGAACAGGTGAGGTAACTTATGCAATCTGTGTACATGTTAGATAGGGTATAAATGTTTGTATTCATGTATGTTACTTGGTGTATGATTGTCCCTGACGACGGGCGCGAGCCCGAAACGTAGGATTAAAGGACATTATTTGAAACTTTAAAGTCTGGAGAGTGCCGCCCATCCTTCTTGCCTACTATAATAGGGTTGCTAACCCAGGGAGGGCACCAGAGCGAGCATATAAGGAGACCATAATATACTGAGTGCCGGATTGAACCGCATTTATATATATAATTATTTATCTGGGAGGGCACCGCAGCACTATACATTAAAAGAGGAGTGCCAGGACAATTGTATATATATATATATATATATATATATATATATATATTCCTCAATATGTGAAGAAAAGAGGCGGCACTCGGGCAGACTTGATGAAAAAAATGACCAACTTATTTTTTTTCATCAAATCTGCTTGAGTGCCGCCTCTTTTCTTCACTATATATATATATATATATATATATATATATATATATATATATTGTATGTGTGTGTGTCAGTGAACGCAGGCTTCTTTTTTTTTTTTTTTTTTCCCTGAGAGCACATATAGTCCTACAGAGTTCAGATCTCCTTTTGTTTTGTAACTTTTAATGTACAGGAGCTGGCCAGTTAACAGTCAGTGACTGAGCGGTGTGGTTACTGTTACTCGCCTCAACTGAACTGTCGGAATTTGTCCTCGGCTCCAACTCCAAGCCCAACTGAGATCAATGCTGGCCGCCTGATTGCGGCACGCCGGCACAGGAGTAGTTAGTGCAGCCAGGAGGTGAGAGAGAGAGAGCGCGGGTGGGCATGGATGGAGGTCGCGCAGCATCACGTCACTTCAATAGGCGGAGCCAGGAGGATGTCAGACAGTGACGTACACATCGCGGCCGCCGGCCAGGAAAGGACCGTTCACATAAAATGCCGTATATCTGTGTCCTGACCGGGCGGCGGGCTCAGCAGTAGGGAGGCACAGGAATGAGTAGTAATCACTGTGCTGCAGGTATCACGTCGCGTGTGGAGGGTGCTGCTCATTAGGGGGTGCCTGTGCGCACCAGGCACCCCCCGTGCGCACGCCTATGCGTGTCGCAGAAGTACAAAGCAGATCGTTGCCCATCGATGGATTGTACAAAGAATCCGTTTGCACAGCCGATCGCAAGGAGATTGACAGAAAGAAGGCATTTGTGCGTGTCAATTGACCGTTTTCAGGGAGTGTTTGGAAAAATGGAGGCGTGTCCAAGCATTTGCAGGGCGGGTGTCTGACGTCAATTCCGGCCCCGGACAGGCTGATGTAATCACAGTGGCTGAGTAAGTTCTGGGCTACTCAGATACTGCACACAATTTTTTGTACCGGTCGGCTGCACATGCGATCGCACACTTGCAAAGCGAAAATACACTCCCCTATGGGCGGCGACTATCTGCTCGGAGCAGTGCTAAAAAACCCTAGCGAGTGATCAGGTCTGAATGACCCCCATGGTTTTGCCCAACTGCTAACAAATTTGCTGCTGCAATCAACTCTGAATTAGGCTCTTAGAGGGTCATCCCGAGTTTATCGCTAGCTGAAAATGTTCGCTGCACAGCGATGAAGCAAAAAAGGCACTTCTGCGCATGCGTATGCGGCGCAGTGCGCACGTGCAACGTACTTTCACAACGGCCGATGCAGTTTCACACAAGGTCTAGCGAAGCTTTTCAGTCACACTGCTGGCCGTAGAGTGATTGACATGACATGGGCGTTTCTGGGTGTCAACTGACCTTTTTCAGGTAGTGTTCGAAAAAACGCAGGCATGCCAGGTAAAACGCAGGCATGGCTGGGAGAACGCAGGGCGTGTTTGTGAAGTCAAATCTGGAACTGAACAGTCTGAAGTGATCGCAAGCTAGGAGTCGGTCTTCAGCTACTCTAAAACTGCACAAATTTTTTTTTAGTCTCTCTGCGTTCCTTTCGTTCGCACTTCTGCTAAGCTAAAATACACTCCCAGAGGGTGGCGGCTTAGCGATTGCACGGCTGCTAAAAACTGCTAGCGAGTGAACAACTCGGAATGACCACCTTAGTGCGGGAATAACCCTCCAGCTGTTCTCCTCTGGGGTTAGCTAACACTCAGGGCTTGTAATTCAGTTGTTGTTTTTTTGGAAGCATGTTCTGCTGGGACTAGTAGTTCCACACCGTTGGAGGCACAGTTCTCCTCCTCTGCACACATGACATTGGAGGGGTGTCCGGTAACAAATAATACAATAAGGATAAATGAGGGTAAATGGTGCTGGGGATTAATTAGACATCCCCAAAACTAAAATCATTTTTCTCTTATATAAATCTATTTACTAAGCGTGTCGTGGTCAGAGCATAATGGTAAGCCTTATTTGTCTGAATAGACTCACACACATTACTGTCTCTGATGATAATGACAAGCATTGTTTCCCAAAATGGCATAGAGGCCCTCATTCCGAGTTGTTCGCTCGCAAGCTGCTTTTAGCAGCTTTGCACACGCTAAGCCCCCGCCTACTGGGAGTGAATCTTAGCTTATCAAAATTTCGAACGAAAGATTAGCAGAATTGCGAATAGACACTTCTTAGCAGTTTGAGTAGCTCCAGACTTACTCGGCATCTGCGATCAGTTCAGTCAGTTTCGTTCCTGGTTTGACGTCACAAACACACCCAGCGTTCGCCCAGACACTCCCCCGTTTCTTCAGACACTCCTGCATTTTCCCCAGAAACGGTAGCGTTTTTTCGCACACTCCCATAAAACGGCCAGTTTCCGCCCAGAAACACCCACTTCCTGTCAATCACATTACGATCACCAGAACGAAGAAAAAACCTCGTAATGCCGTGAGTAAAATACCTAACTGCATAGCAAATTTACTTGTCGCAGTCGCACTGCGGACATTGCGCATGCGCATTAGCGACTACTCGCTCCGTTGCGAAAGAAAAAATAACGAGCGAACAACTCGGAATGACCACCAGAGCCTCTTATGCGTCTAGTAATAGGACACCTGCTGAATGTGTCCTGGTGTGGTTCATGCATGTGGCCCTATACATGAATTATATAAATTATAGAGATGAGCGGGTTCGGTTTCTTTGAATCCGAACCCGCACGAACTTCACTTTTTTTTTCACGGGTCCGAGCGACTCGGATCTTCCCGCCTTGCTCGGTTAACCCGAGCGCGCCCGAACGTCATCATGACGCTGTCGGATTCTCGCGAGACTCGGATTCTATATAAGGAGCCGCGCGTCGCCGCCATTTTCACACGTGCATTGAGATTGATAGGGAGAGGACGTGGCTGGCGTCCTCTCCATTAGAATAGATTAGAAGAGAGAGAGAGAGATTGTGCAGACAGAGTTTACCACAGTGACCAGTGCAGTTGTTGTTAAGTTAACTTTTATTTAATATATCCGTTCTCTGCTATATCCGTTCTCTGCCTGAAAAAAACGATACACAGCAGTCACACAGTGTGACTCAGTCTGTGTGCACTCAGCTCAGCCCAGTGTGCTGCACATCAATGTATAAAAGCTTATAATAATTGTGGGGGAGACTGGGGAGCACTGCAGGTTGTTATAGCAGGAGCCAGGAGTACATAATATTATATTAATTTAAAATTAAACAGTGCACACTTTTGCTGCAGGAGTGCCACTGCCAGTGTGACTAGTGGTGACCAGTGCCTGACCACCAGTATAGTAGTATATTGTTGTATACTATCTCTTTATCAACCAGTCTATATTAGCAGCAGACACAGTACAGTGCGGTAGTTCACGGCTGTGGCTACCTCTGTGTCGGCAGTCGGCACTCGGCAGGCAGTCCGTCCATCCATAATTGTATAATTATATACCACCTAACCGTGGTATTTTTTTTTCTTTCTTTATACCGTCGTCATAGTCATACTAGTTGTTACGAGTATACTACTATCTCTTTATCAACCAGTGTACAGTGCGGTAGTTCACGGCTGTGGCTACCTCTGTGTCGGCAGTCGGCAGGCAGTCCGTCCATCCATAATTGTATTATTATAATATATACCACCTAACCGTGGGTTTTTTTTCATTCTTTATACCGTCATAGTGTCATACTAGTTGTTACGTGTATACTACTATCTCTTTATCAACCAGTGTACAGTGCGGTAGTTCACGGCTGTGGCTACCTCTGTGTCGGCAGTCGGCAGGCAGTCCGTCCATCCATAATTGTATTATAATATATACCACCTAACCGTGGTTTTTTTTTCATTCTTTATACCGTCATAGTCAGTCATACTAGTTGTTACGAGTATACTACTATCTCTTTATCAACCAGTGTACAGTGCGGTAGTTCACGGCTGTGGCTACCTCTGTGTCGGCACTCGGCAGGCAGTCCGTCCATCCATAATTGTATTATAATATATACCACCTAACCGTGTTTTTTTTTTCATTCTTTATACCGTCATAGTGTCATACTAGTTGTTACGAGTATACTACTATCTCTTTATCAACCAGTGTACAGTGCGGTAGTTCACGGCTGTGGCTACCTCTGTGTCGGCAGTCGGCAGGCAGTCCGTCCATCCATAATTGTATTATAATATATACCACCTAACCGTGGTTTTTTTTTCATTCTTTATACCGTCATAGTGTCATACTAGTTGTTACGAGTATACTACTATCTCTTTATCAACCAGTGTACAGTGCGGTAGTTCACGGCTGTGGCTACCTCTGTGTCGGCAGTCGGCAGGCAGTCCGTCCATCCATAATTGTATTATAATATATACCACCTAACCGTGGTTTTTTTTTCATTCTTTATACCGTCATAGTCAGTCATACTAGTTGTTACGAGTATACTACTATCTCTTTATCAACCAGTGTACAGTGCGGTAGTTCACGGCTGTGGCTACCTCTGTGTCGGAACTCGGCAGGCAGTCCGTCCATCCATAATTGTATTACAATATATACCACCTAACCGTGGTTTTTTTTTCATTCTTTATACCGTCATAGTCAGTCATACTAGTTGTTACGAGTATACTACTATCTCTTTATCAACCAGTGTACAGTGCGGTAGTTCACGGCTGTGGCTACCTCTGTGTCGGAACTTGGCAGGCAGTCCGTCCATCCATAATTGTATTACAATATATACCACCTAACCGTGGTTTTTTTTTCATTCTTTATACCGTCATAGTCAGTCATACTAGTTGTTACGAGTATACTACTATCTCTTTATCAACCAGTGTACAGTGCGGTAGTTCACGGCTGTGGCTACCTCTGTGTCGGAACTCGGCAGGCAGTCCGTCCATCCATAATTGTATTACAATATATACCACCTAACCGTGGTTTTTTTTTCATTCTTTATACCGTCATAGTCAGTCATACTAGTTGTTACGAGTATACTACTATCTCTTTATCAACCAGTGTACAGTGCGGTAGTTCACGGCTGTGGCTACCTCTGTGTCGGAACTCGGCAGGCAGTCCGTCCATCCATAATTGTATTATTATAATATATACCACCTAACCGTGGTTTTTTTTTCATTCTTTATACCGTCATAGTGTCATACTAGTTGTTACGAGTATACTACTATCTCTTTATCAACCAGTGTACAGTGCGGTAGTTCACGGCTGTGGCTACCTCTGTGTCGGCAGTCGGCAGGCAGTCCGTCCATCCATAATTGTATTATAATATATACCACCTAACCGTGGTTTTTTTTTCATTCTTTATACCGTCATAGTCAGTCATACTAGTTGTTACGAGTATACTACTATCTCTTTATCAACCAGTGTACAGTGCGGTAGTTCACGGCTGTGGCTACCTCTGTGTCGGAACTCGGCAGGCAGTCCGTCCATCCATAATTGTATTACAATATATACCACCTAACCGTGGTTTTTTTTTCATTCTTTATACCGTCATAGTCAGTCATACTAGTTGTTACGAGTATACTACTATCTCTTTATCAACCAGTGTACAGTGCGGTAGTTCACGGCTGTGGCTACCTCTGTGTCGGCACTCGGCAGGCAGTCCGTCCATCCATAATTGTATTACAATATATACCACCTAACCGTGGTTTTTTTATACCACCTAACCGTGGCAGTCCGTCCATAATTGTATACTAGTATCCAATCCATCCATCTCCATTGTTTACCTGAGGTGCCTTTTAGTTCTGCCTATAAAATATGGAGAACAAAAAAGTTGAGGTTCCAAAATTAGGGAAAGATCAAGATCCACTTCCACCTCGTGCTGAAGCTGCTGCCACTAGTCATGGCCGAGACGATGAAATGCCAGCAACGTCGTCTGCCAAGGCCGATGCCCAATGTCATAGTACAGAGCATGTCAAATCCAAAACACCAAATATCAGAAAAAAAAGGACTCCAAAACCTAAAATAAAATTGTCGGAGGAGAAGCGTAAACTTGCCAATATGCCATTTACCACACGGAGTGGCAAGGAACGGCTGAGGCCCTGGCCTATGTTCATGGCTAGTGGTTCAGCTTCACATGAGGATGGAAGCACTCAGCCTCTCGCTAGAAAACTGAAAAGACTCAAGCTGGCAAAAGCACCGCAAAGAACTGTGCGTTCTTTGAAATCCCAAATCCACAAGGAGAGTCCAATTGTGTCGGTTGCGATGCCTGACCTTCCCAACACTGGACGTGAAGAGCATGCGCCTTCCACTATTTGCATGCCCCCTGCAAGTGCTGGAAGGAGCACCCGCAGTCCAGTTCCTGATAGTCAGATTGAAGATGTCAGTGTTGAAGTACACCAGGATGAGGAGGATATGGGTGTTGCTGGCGCTGGGGAGGAAATTGACCAGAAGGATTCTGATGGTGAGGTGGTTTGTTTAAGTCAGGCACCCGGGGAGACACCTGTTGTCCATGGGAGGAATATGGCCGTTGACATGCCAGGTGAAAATACCAAAAAAATCAGCTCTTCGGTGTGGAGGTATTTCACCAGAAATGCGGACAACAGGTGTCAAGCCGTGTGTTCCCTTTGTCAAGCTGTAATAAGTAGGGGTAAGGACGTTAACCACCTCGGAACATCCTCCCTTATACGTCACCTGCAGCGCATTCATAATAAGTCAGTGACAAGTTCAAAAACTTTGGGTGACAGCGGAAGCAGTCCACTGACCAGTAAATCCCTTCCTCTTGTAACCAAGCTCACGCAAACCACCCCACCAACTCCCTCAGTGTCAATTTCCTCCTTCCCCAGGAATGCCAATAGTCCTGCAGGCCATGTCACTGGCAAGTCTGACGAGTCCTCTCCTGCCTGGGATTCCTCCGATGCATCCTTGCGTGTAACGCCTACTGCTGCTGGCGCTGCTGTTGTTGCCGCTGGGAGTCGATGGTCATCCCAGAGGGGAAGTCGTAAGCCCACTTGTACTACTTCCAGTAAGCAATTGACTGTTCAACAGTCCTTTGCGAGGAAGATGAAATATCACAGCAGTCATCCTACTGCAAAGCGGATAACTGAGTCCTTGACAACTATGTTGGTGTTAGACGTGCGTCCGGTATCCGCCGTTAGTTCACAGGGAACTAGACAATTTATTGAGGCAGTGTGCCCCCGTTACCAAATACCATCTAGGTTCCACTTCTCTAGGCAGGCGATACCGAGAATGTACACGGACGTCAGAAAAAGACTCACCGGTGTCCTAAAAAATGCAGTTGTACCCAATGTCCACTTAACCACGGACATGTGGACAAGTGGAGCAGGGCAGGGTCAGGACTATATGACTGTGACAGCCCACTGGGTAGATGTATGGACTCCCGCCGCAAGAACAGCAGCGGCGGCACCAGTAGCAGCATCTCGCAAACGCCAACTCTTTCCTAGGCAGGCTACGCTTTGTATCACCGCTTTCCAGAATACGCACACAGCTGAAAACCTCTTACGGCAACTGAGGAAGATCATCGCGGAATGGCTTACCCCAATTGGACTCTCCTGTGGATTTGTGGCATCGGACAACGCCAGCAATATTGTGTGTGCATTAAATATGGGCAAATTCCAGCACGTCCCATGTTTTGCACATACCTTGAATTTGGTGGTGCAGAATTTTTTTAAAAACGACAGGGGCGTGCAAGAGATGCTGTCGGTGGCCAGAAGAATTGCGGCACACTTTCGGCGTACAGGCACCACGTACAGAAGACTGGAGCACCACCAAAAACTACTGAACCTGCCCTGCCATCATCTGAAGCAAGAAGTGGTAACGAGGTGGAATTCAACCCTCTATATGCTTCAGAGGTTGGAGGAGCAGCAAAAGGCCATTCAAGCCTATACAATTGAGCACGATATAGGAGATGGAATGCACCTGTCTCAAGTGCAGTGGAGAATGATTTCAACGTTGTGCAAGGTTCTGATGCCCTTTGAACTTGCCACACGTGAAGTCAGTTCAGACACTGCCAGCCTGAGTCAGGTCATTCCCCTCATCAGGCTTTTGCAGAAGAAGCTGGAGGCATTGAAGAAGGAGCTAACACGGAGCGATTCCGCTAGGCATGTGGGACTTGTGGATGCAGCCCTTAATTCGCTTAACAAGGATTCACGGGTGGTCAATCTGTTGAAATCAGAGCACTACATTTTGGCCACCGTGCTCGATCCTAGATTTAAAGCCTACCTTGGATCTCTCTTTCCGGCAGACACAGGTCTGCTGGGGTTGAAAGACCTGCTGGTGACAAAATTGTCAAGTCAAGCGGAACGCGACCTGTCAACATCTCCTCCTTCACATTCTCCCGCAACTGGGGGTGCGAGGAAAAGGCTCAGAATTCCGAGCCCACCCGCTGGCGGTGATGCAGGGCAGTCTGGAGCGACTGCTGATGCTGACATCTGGTCCGGACTGAAGGACCTGCCAACGATTACGGACATGTCGTCTACTGTCACTGCATATGATTCTCTCAACATTGATAGAATGGTGGAGGATTATATGAGTGACCGCATCCAAGTAGGCACGTCACACAGTCCGTACTTATACTGGCAGGAAAAAGAGGCAATTTGGAGGCCCTTGCACAAACTGGCTTTATTCTACCTAAGTTGCCCTCCCACAAGTGTGTACTCCGAAAGAGTGTTTAGTGCCGCCGCTCACCTTGTCAGCAATCGGCGTACGAGGTTACATCCAGAAAATGTGGAGAAGATGATGTTCATTAAAATGAATTATAATCAATTCCTCCGCGGAGACATTGACCAGCAGCAATTGCCTCCACAAAGTACACAGGGAGCTGAGATGGTGGATTCCAGTGGGGACGAATTGATAATCTGTGAGGAGGGGGATGTACACGGTGATATATCGGAGGGTGAAGATGAGGTGGACATCTTGCCTCTGTAGAGCCAGTTTGTGCAAGGAGAGATTAATTGCTTCTTTTTTGGGGGGGGTCCAAACCAACCCGTCATATCAGTCACAGTCGTGTGGCAGACCCTGTCACTGAAATGATGGGTTGGTTAAAGTGTGCATGTCCTGTTTTGTTTATACAACATAAGGGTGGGTGGGAGGGCCCAAGGATAATTCCATCTTGCACCTCTTTTTTCTTTTCTTTTTCTTTGCATCATGTGCTGATTGGGGAGGGTTTTTTGGAAGGGACATCCTGCGTGACACTGCAGTGCCACTCCTAGATGGGCCCGGTGTTTGTGTCGGCCACTAGGGTCGCTAATCTTACTCACACAGCTACCTCATTGCGCCTCTTTTTTTCTTTGCGTCATGTGCTGTTTGGGGAGGGTTTTTTGGAAGGGACATCCTGCGTGACACTGCAGTGCCACTCCTAGATGGGCCCGGTGTTTGTGTCGGCCACTAGGGTCGCTAATCTTACTCACACAGTCAGCTACCTCATTGCGCCTCTTTTTTTCTTTGCGTCATGTGCTGTTTGGGGAGGGTTTTTTGGAAGGGCCATCCTGCGTGACACTGCAGTGCCACTCCTAGATGGGCCCGGTGTTTGTGTCGGCCACTAGGGTCGCTAATCTTACTCACACAGCTACCTCATTGCGCCTCTTTTTTTCTTTGCGTCATGTGCTGTTTGGGGAGGGTTTTTTGGAAGGGCCATCCTGCGTGACACTGCAGTGCCACTCCTAGATGGGCCCGGTGTTTGTGTCGGCCACTAGGGTCGCTAATCTTACTCACACAGCTACCTCATTGCGCCTCTTTTTTTCTTTGCGTCATGTGCTGTTTGGGGAGGGTTTTTTGGAAGGGACATCCTGCGTGACACTGCAGTGCCACTCCTAGATGGGCCCGGTGTTTGTGTCGGCCACTAGGGTCGCTTATCTTACTCACACAGCGACCTCGGTGCAAATTTTAGGACTAAAAATAATATTGTGAGGTGTGAGGTATTCAGAATAGACTGAAAATGAGTGTAAATTATGGTTTTTGAGGTTAATAATACTTTGGGATCAAAATGACCCCCAAATTCTATGATTTAAGCTGTTTTTTAGTGTTTTTGGAAAAAAACACCCGAATCCAAAACACACCCGAATCCGACAAAAATAATTCGGTGAGGTTTTGCCAAAACGCGTTCGAACCCAAAACACGGCCGCGGAACCGAACCCAAAACCAAAACACAAAACCCGAAAAATTTCAGGCGCTCATCTCTAATAAATTACAGTACATCACAGTGCTGGGGAAAGGAGTCTTCATGTTTAATTTCTGATCCTTGGGGGAACAGGAGATACACCTGCATTAAACCTGTGGAGTTAATGGCGAACTTAAGTATGGACACCAATGATTTTCTACATCCAATACTGACTGTGCATATACTGTAGCATATTCTACTTCACACAACTCATTTGCATCAATGGAAAAGAACTCATGATGAAAAATTGTTTGCCAAAACTTCCAGGTTTGGATGTTGAGAAATGTGTGCATTGCTTTCCATAGCATAGTCACAAATAAAATTATATATATATATATATATATATATATATATATAAACAGTCCATGGCAGCCGGCACTCCGCAACAAATGTAGCAACTTCTCTCCGTGCCAGATGAAAGCAATGACATAACATCCAAGAATAACGGCACTGGAGACTGTCAGCAAATATAAATAAACCTTCCAATACATTATTTATATTTGCTGACAGTCTCCAGTGCCGTTATTCTTGGATGTTATATATATATATTATATAACAAAATAATAATCTGCTTCCAACATGCATACGTAGTGTGCAGTGGCGTAACTATAGAGTGTGCAGGACAGTGCTTAAAGTAGTCCTAGAGAGGTGTTGGTACTCCCCCCACCTCCCCCTGGTGCCCATGGAATAAAGGTATTTTGCACGCCCATGGGGCGTGGTCTCAAAAATAAAGGGGTGTGGTCACACAATAGTAATAATGCCCACAGTAGTAGCACCCCTAATACACATAATGCCCACAGTAGTAGCACCCCGTATACACATAATGCCCACAGCAGTAGCGCCCCTTATACAATGCCCACAGTATTAGTGCTCCTTGTGCAATTTCCACTGTACTGGTAGTGCCCACAGTGGTAATGCCCCTTATATAGAGCCCTTTGTAGTGGTGCCCCTTATGCAATGCTCCCAGTAGTAGTGCCCCTTATGGGCCCAGGAGTGATGCCCCTTATGAAGTGCCCCCTTTACAATGCCATCATTAGTAGTGTCCCCATTAGTAATGCCCTTAAAGGTAATGTTTCTGTGTAGTATTGCCCCCAGTAGTTTTGTCGCCTGTAGTAATGCCCCCAGTCATTTATCCCCAGTAGTTATGCCCCCAGTAGTTTAGCCTCCAGTGGTAATGCCCCTGCAGTTATGACCCCAGTAGTTTACCCCCCTTTAGTTTAGCCTCCCAGTGGTAATGTCCCCAGTAGTTTAGCCCTCATGTAGTTTGCCCCATGTAGTTTAGCCCCCCCTGTAGTTTAGCCCCCAGTGGTAATGCCCCCTGTAGTTTAGCCCCTGCAGTTATGCCCCCAGTAGTAATGCCCCCAGTAGTTTAGCCCCTGTAGTTTGCCTCCAGTAATTTAGCCCCCCTGTAGTAATGTCACCAGTAATAATGCCCCCTTGTAGTTTAGTACCTGTACCTGTAGTTATGCCCCCAGTAGTTTAGCCTCCTTGTAGTTTAGCCCCCAGTAGTAATGCCCCCTTGTAGTTTTGCCCCCAAGTAGTAATGCCCCCAGTAGTTTAGCTCCTGTAGTTATGCACCCAGAAGTTTAGCCCCTTGTAGTTTAGCCCAGAGCCGGCCCTAACCAATATGATGCCCTAGGCAAGATTTTAACTGGTGCCCCCTAGCACCACCGCTGGTTCCGCCTCTGACCTTGCACCTCTTTCACAGCACCATCACCCCTCACCCATAGCAGTCCTTATTTTGGTGTTTGTACCCCCTATATTTTAAATAGGAACAGCTCGCACATTTGGCGTACAGCCCAAAAAGGGGTGTGTTTTTGCTGGCAAGGGGCATGGCCACACAATAGTAACCCCAATTCCAATTACGTCACACAGTACTGCACCTTTATTCACATTTGATCATGCAATAGTGTCCATAATTCATATTACATCCCACTGTAGTATCACTTTACCTTATAAACTTTACTCCTCAGAGTAGAGCATCTTATTCACATTACATCACACTGAATTGCTTGTTATTCACATTATACCACACCCTATTGCTCTTTATTCACATTAGAAGACACATTAGTGCCCTTTCTATACGCAACACCACATAGTAGTGCACCTTATACACATAATGCCACACATTAGTAATGCATTTATACACATAATTCCACACAGTAATGCCCCTTACACATATGAGATACCTTATTAATGTCCTTATAAACATAATGCGCCTTACACATTATGACAACCTTTATTAATGCCCTTTTACACATAATGTCCCTTACACATATGCCGCACATTATTAATGCCCTTATACACATAATGACACACATAGTGCCACCTACACATTTGCTGCATATTATTAGTGCCCCTTTACACATAATGACACACATACAGTAGTACCCTGTTACACATATGCCGCACATTATTAATGCCCTTATACACATAATGACACACACAGTGCCCCTTACACATATGTTGCACATTATTAATGCACTTTTACATGACACACATAATGCTCCTTATACATATTCTGAACACTACTGCACAACCAACCCACTCACATGCACACAGCACTCACACTTCCACTAACACTGTGACCTCTGCCTCTGCTTGGATACAGATGTGTCCTCATAAATCTTGCCTCAATGCCTTTAATGAAAATGCATCTTATTTGCATTGCTATGTGGCTAGGATGCACAAGCAGCTTCTGCTGATTAAAATGATATGCAGCATGCCTATATACTGTGTGAGACTGTGGCTCTACCTGCATATGAAATGCTACACACAAAATATAGGCATGCCGCATATCATTTTAATCAGCAGAAACTGCTGATGCCCCTAGGCATATCAAATGCCATATACAATTGCCTAGTTTGCCTATGCCTATGGCCTGCTCTGTTTTAGCCCCCCATAGTAATGGCCCCAGTAGTAATGCCCCCTGTAGTTTGCCCCTTGTAGTTTGCCTCCTTGTAGTTTAACCCCCAAGTAGTAATGCCTCCAGTAGTTTAGCTCCTGTAGTTATGCCCCCAGTAGTTTATCCCCCCTTGTAGTTTATCCCCCAGTAGTTTAGCCCCCTTGTAGTTTAGCCCCCCTGCAGTTTGCCCCCTTGTAGTTTAGTGCCCCTGAAATTTAGCCCCCCTGTAGTAATGCCCCATTAGTTATGCCCCCAGTACTAATGCCCCCTGTAGTTTGACCCTTGTAGTTAGCCCCTAGAAGTTAGCCCCCTTGTAGTTTGCCTCCAGTAGCTTGCCCCCTTGTAGTTAGCTCCCAAGTAGTTTGCCCCCAGTAGTTTGCCCACCTGTAGCTTGCCCCCAGTAGATGCGCCGCTAATACATCACACACATGTAAAAAAAACAACAACAAAAACCACCATACTCACCAAGCCCCGCTTCCACGTCCGACTGCTGCCGTCCTCCGGGCGTCTGCTCCTCGGCACTATGAGAGAAACATCATGACGTCTCTCCCATAAAGCACACTGACAGAGCCGGAAGCCGGAACTCAGTACTGAGCTCCTACCCCACTAACACAATCTCAGCGGGCACCCGGCATCTCCCTGCGGTGCCGGGCACACATCAGGTTGGATCACTTTAACTCCTGGTGCAGGAGATGCAACTGCTATGGGGCCCGACCAATTGGGGAGCCCCAAGGCTCAACAGGCAATCCCACTGCACCCTGTTTGGATTTTTTTTTCATTATTTTTTTATTTGTGGCGCATACCAGGCACTGACAATTTACTTCCGGTTGAAGGGCAGAGAAATGTGCAGAGCCGAGCTCAGTGTGTGCCCGGGTCTTTTGTCCGGAAGCAAGCATATCTGCAGCAGTGGTGCTGTGAGTACCACATAGTGCCGCACAGTCCTGCTGATGGTGAGCGTTCCTCCAGCCCATCAGTCTGTCTCTCCATATGCCCCCATTTGGTGTTCTCTCCATCTGTCTATTCCCCCCTCCCCCTGTCCATCCATGCAACCATTTAGTGCTCTGTCCGTCTCTCCTGTCTATCTATGCACCCCCCCCCTTCCATCTGTCCATCTAAGCCCCCATATGGTGCTCTCTCTACCCGTCTACCCTCCCTCTGTCTGTCTATGCCCCCATATGGAGCTCTGTCCATCTCTCCTGTCCATCTATGCACCCCCCATCCATCTATGCCCCCTCCCCCTTCCTTTACATGTCTCCCCTTCTGTCTGTCCATCTATGCACCCATATGGTGATCTGCCTGTCTGTCTGCCCACCCCCAGTCTCATCCTATGCCCTGTCCATCTGTCTGTCCATCCATGCCACCCACCCAACCCCCCGGTTTATCCATCTATGACCCAATCCAGTTGGTCCATCCGACTGTAGGTCTATGGTCCCCCGTCCAACTGTTGGACCCATATGTTGCTCTTTGCGTCAATGCCCCCCTACACCTGTCTGTTCATCTATGCCCCCCTCATCTGTCTGTCTGTCCATCTATGCCCTGTATGGTGGTCTGCTCTCTCTCTCCCTGGCACTCTCTCTCCTTGACACTGTCTCTCCTTGACACTGTCTCTCCTTGACACTGTCTCTTTCTCTCTCTCTCCTTGACACTGTCTCTCACTCTGTGACACTGTCTCTCTCTCTCTCTCTCCCTCTCTCTGTGACACTCTCTCTCCCTGACACTGTCTATTTCTCTTTCTTGCACTCTCATTCCCTCTCACTCTCTCTCTTTCCCTAACATTGTCTCCCTCTCTGACACCCTCTCTTTCTCCCTGACACTGTCTCTCTCTCTCTCTCTCTCTGACATTCCACCTTTCTCCCTAACACCCTCTCTCTCTTTTTTTCTCTCTCTCCATGACACTCTTTCTCTCCCTGACATTCTCTCTTCCCTCTCTCTCTCTTCCTGACACTATCTCACTCTTGTTCCCTTCTCCCTGACACTCTCTCTTGCTCCTCTCTCTCCCTAATGCTCTCTCCTCTTTCATCCCATTCTCTCTTTTTCTCAGTTTTTCCATGAAAACCTCTCTCTCTTTCTTTCCCTGTTCCCCCCCCCCTCTCCTTCTATTTAGAAACATAGAATTTGACGGCAGATAAGAACCACTTGGCCCATCTAGTGTGCCCCCCTTTTTTTAACAGTATTTTTACCTCAAACCTTATTTGATCATTATTTATGTGTAAGGATATCCTTATGTCTATACCATGCATATTTAAATTGCTCTACTGTCTTAGCCTTTACCACTTCTGATGGGAGACTATTCCACTTGTCCACTACCCTTTCTGTGAAGTAATTTTTCCTCAAATTTCCCCTGAACCTCCCCCCTCCAGTCTCAGTGCATGTCCTTGTGTCCTATTACTTCTCTTCATTTGAAGAATGTTTCCTTCCTGGACTTTATTAAAACCCTTGATATATTTGAAAGTATCTATCATGCCCCCTCTTTCCCTTCTCAGCTCCAATCTATACTTATTGAGATTTTTTAGTCTTTCTGGGTATGTTTTGAGATGTAGGCTATGCACCATTTTAGTTGCCCTTCTTTGTACAGTCTCTAATGTATTAATATCCTTCTGAAGATATGGCCTCCAGAACTGAATACAGTATTCTAGATGAAGCCGTACCAATGACCTATACAGTGGCATTATTACTTCTTTCTTTCTGCTGCTGATTCCTCTCCCTAATCAACCAAGCATCTGATTTGCCTTCCTCGTTGCTTCGTTACATTGCTTACCTGCCTCTCTAAGTCACCTGAAGTAGTGACTCCTAGATCCCTTTCCTCCTCAGTAGTTTACAGTATAGTGTCATTAATACTATATTTAGCCTTTGGATCTTTGAGATCCAAGTGCATGATTTAGCATTTTTTGGCATTAAACTGTAATTGCCACACTCTCGACAATTATATATATATATATATATATATATATATATATATATACACACTTAATTTTTATTATTACGAGTGACCATGAACAGTTTAAATGAGATTTTTTATTGTGCGAACACTCACATATATTTTATTTGTAAAACTACAATTTTTTTTTGTTATAGAATAAATATATGAATATTATGGTTGAGTTTGCCTATGATTGACTAATATAGAAAATCCTGATCTGGTGGAGCACAGTTTCCTTTAATTCATGTAATTTCCATATAAATTTACAGAAGTGTATTGGGAACAGCTGCTCAACCAGTATTGAGTTTCTATAGTCACCGTTTTTTTCAGTGCCTTAAAAGACTAAGATATTGTTTTTGTTTACATATTGGAATAGGCACTAGGAATTGTAAGTACTGGATACATTTATATAAAATGTCATTATTAGTAATGGGTTCCGGTGACCGGGATACCTCGGGGCATCATTACTATAACACTGTCAGATCTTGATGGTTTTCCGTCACCGACGAGGTGTGAGTGGTAATGGAGGAATCACTAGCAGATGGGACGAGATGAGGAGGTAGTATGTACTGTAGTTTCTTTTCATGTACACACTGTAGTTAGGTGTTAGAGACAAGGGCCAAAATTTACTAAGAATTCGAGTTTGTCCGATTTGTGTTTTTTTTTCTAAGTCCCAATCCGGGAATTCACTAAGCACCAATCTCGGCAGTGTTTGGACTATCCGTAATAGTTTTAAAGTTCAGAAATACGAATGAATAGACCATCGGTCAAACACGGCTGTTATTTCATACAATACGGGCATTCACTATTCATTCATATTTGGGTGTTAGTCTCTGAGTGCTCAAGTGCGGGTCTGTTTTTTTCTGATTCGTTAAATCTAAGCACCAAAAAAATAGACCTGCTTTTTTCAGTCGAGTTTGGATAGCCATGCACGGATCAGTGAGATCTGTGCATGGTTATCTATGGGAAAGGGTCTGTTTAGTGATAAAACATTAAAAAAAAATTGTGTGGGGTCCCCCCTCCTAAGCATAACCAGCCTCGGGCTCTTTGAGCCGGTCCTGGTTGTCAAAATATGGGGTAACAAATGACAGGGGATCCCCCATATTTCATCAAACAGCACCGGGCTCTGCGCCTGGTCCTGGTTCCAAAAATACGGGGGACAAAAAGCGTAGGGGTCCCCCGTATTTTTTGAACCAGCACCAGGATCCACTAGTCAGAGAGATAATGCCACAGCCGGGGGACACTTTTATATAGTTCCCTGCGGCCCTGGCATTAAATCACTAACTAGTCACCCCTGGCCGGGGTACCCTGGAGGAGTGGGGACCCCTTAAATCAAGGGGTCCCCCCCTCCAGCCACCCAAGGGCCAGGGGTGAAGCCCGAGGCTGTCCCCCCCATCCATTGGCTGCGGATGGGGGGCTGATAGCCAAGTGTAAAATAAAAGAATATTGTTTTTTGCACAAGAACTACAAGTCCCTGCAAGCCTCCCCCGCAAGCTGGTACTTGGAGAACCACAAGTACCAGCATGCGGGGGTTAAACGGGCCCGCTGGTACCTATAGTTCTTCTGCAAAAAAAATACCCAAATAAAAACAGGACACACACACCTTGAAAGTACAACTTTATTACATACATTCCGACACACACATACTTACCTATGTTCAGATGCCGACTCGGCCCACGTCTCGACGTCGATTCCAGGGTACCTGAAAATAAAATTATACTCACCTAAATCCAGTGTGTCGTGTCCTTTTTTTATAATCCACGTACTTAGCAAAAAAACAAACCGCATACCCGATCCACGCACTGAAAGGAGTCCCATGGTTACACATGGGACCCCTTTCCCCGTCTGCCGGGACCCCCCCTGACTCCTGTCAAAGAGGGTCCCTTCAGCCAATCAGGGAGCGCCACGTCGTGGCACCCTCCTGATTGGCTGTGACCACCTGTAGTGTCAGTGAGGCTGTGCAGTGAAGATACAATGTAGCGCATAGGCGCACCATTGTATCCAATGATGGGAACTTTGCGGTCAGCGGTTGAGGTTACTCGCGGTCAACTGCTGACCGCAAAGTTCCCATCATTGGATACAATGGTGCGCCTATGCGCTACATTGTATCTTCACTGCACAGCCTCTCTGACACTACAGGAGGTCACAGCCAATCAGGAGGGTGCCACGACGTGGCGCTCCCTGATTGGCTGAAGGGACCCTCTTTGACAGGAGTCAGGGGGGGTCCCGGCAGACGGCGAATGGGGTCCCATGTGTAAACATGGGACCCCTTTCAGTGCGTGGATCGGGTATGCGGTTTGTTTTTTTGCCAAGTACGTGGATTATAAAAAAAGGACACGACTCACTGGATTTAGATGAGTATAATTTTATTTTCAGGTACCCTGGAATCGACGTCGAGACGTGGGCCGAGTCGGCATCTGAACATAGGTAAGTATGTGTGTGTCGGAATGTATGTAATAAAGTTGTACTTTTAAGGTGTGTGTGTCCTGTTTTTATTTGGGTATTTTTTTTGCAGAAGAACTATAGGTACCAGCGGGCACGTTTAACCCCCGCATGCTGGTACTTGTGGTTCTCCAAGTACCAGCTTGCGGGGGAGGCTTGCAGGGACTTGTAGTTCTTGTGCAAAAAACAATATTCTTTTATTTTACACTTGGCTATCAGCCCCCCATCCGCAGCCCATGGATGGGGGGAACAGCCTCGGGCTTCACCCCTAGCCCTTGGGTGCCTGGAGGGGGGGGACCCCTTGATTTAAGGGGTCCCCACTCCTCCAGGGTACCCCGGTCAGGGGTGACTAGTTAGTGATTTAATGCCAGGGCCACAAGGACCTATATAAAAGTGTCCCCCGGCTGTGGCATTATCTCTCTGACTAGTGGAGCCCGGTGCTGGTTCAAAAAATACGGGGGACCCCTATGCTTTTTGTCCCCCGTATTTTTTGCACCAGGACCAGGCGCAGAGCCCGGTGCTGGTTGATCAAATATGGGGGAACCCCGGTCAATTTCCCCCCAATATTTTTTCAACCAGGACCGGCTCAAAGAGCCCGAGGCTGGTTATGCTTAGGAGTGGGGACCCCACGCAATTTTTTTCAGATTTAAAAACAATTAAAACACCTTTTTAAGGTACACAATGAAGCCCTGCACGGATCTCACAGATCCTGCCGGGATTCCTTGTGTTTTGTCAGGCAGTGTTTTACTCATCACTCCCGTAAAACACTGCCTGACATTACGAATCACATCGACATCGGAAAAAACGAATGTGCATAACTCGGCAGCTTAGTGAATGATCGTATCAGGATTCAAAAAGTTGCAGTAAAATGCACCCGATACCATTCGAGTTCAAACACCCTTAAAAACGGCAAAACACGAATATTAGTAAATAAACCCCCAGACGTCACAAGATGAAGGTGAGTATTGGAACCAAGATACTGGTTGCTGTTGAGATCAGATAGGCACTAAGGGGCCGATTCAGACCTGATCGCTGCAGTGCATTTTCGCACAGCAGGCAATCAGGTCTGAGCTGCACATGCACAGCAATGTACAGGCTCAACGGTCCGCAGCGCCGGGGAGCGCTGGGCAGCGACGGGATGGTGCGAAAAATCCCATCTCACTGACGAACGCAAGGAAAATGACAGGAAGAGGATGTTTGTGGGTGGCAACTGACCGTTTTTGAGGAGTGTCCGGAAAAACGCAGGAGGGACCAGGCGTTTGGAGGGAGGGTTTCTGACGTCAGCTCCGGACCCGATCATCGCATTGGAAGAGTAAATCCTGGGCTACACAGAGACTGCACAAAATTAGTTTGTGCAGTCTATCCAACACATCCGGACACACACATACACAGCGATTTCCCCCTCCCCCTGTAGGCGACGACTACCTGATAACAAGGATGTAAAAAACGCACCCTAGCGATCAGGTCTGAATTACCCCCAGGTTCACTGTGTATGGACTGAGATGTTGTAATAGTTACTGGGAAGTGGAGCCGGATGTGCTGGATCGTCTAACAGGTTCAGCTATACTAGATGTTTTGGAATACGGAGCAGTACGTTATACAGCATGTGCTGGGATGTGGTGCAGAACCAGCTATACAAGATGTGCTGGGGTGCGAAGCAGTTGCAGCTATATAGGATGTGCTGGGGTGTGGAGCAGTTCCAGCTATACAGGATGTGCTGTGGTGCAGAGCAATTCCAGCTATACAGGATGTACTAGGGTGCAGAACAGATCCAGCTATACAGGACGTGGTCAGCAGGGATAACAACAGGGTCCACAGTATAGGCTAGGAGAGCTGGAGTACAACCAAGCCCTAGCAGAGCACAACACTAGCAGGGGGTCTCCTAAGGCACCAGGACAAAGCCAATAACCGCAGCAGGGAGCACAGTAACAAATAGCTTCCAGCAGGGAGCACAGTAACAAATAGCTTCCTTGTAGCACTGGCGATTCCCCTCTGGGCTAGTCTGGCTTTATAGGCATAACCATGCACTGATTGGCCCAGGAATATCCTCTGGCTAACCTTTAGATACTGGCAGTCATCTGATGGACTCCAACATGGCAGCTCCCATTATGCAGGCACACAGGAATGCTGGTCACATGGAGCGCACACCAAACTACCCCAGCCACCATTACACTAGCCAGTGCTGCCCATTGTCATGGCTGAGACATCCGCTTTCTCACTTGCCGTCCATGAGGACCCCACATGCCACGCCACCACACTACCAGCACCTGGATAGGTAAGTCCCGCAAACTAGCGCTAAACACCTGCACAGTCCTGACAAACACTTTACTATAACAGTTTTTAGTATCTAAACTGCTTTTCACTAATGTAAGACTTTTCAACACCCTAATTACACTAGAGATGAGTAGGCACGGTTCTCAGAGAATCGAGCCCACCCGAACTTCTGTGATCCAAGTAAATCCAAGCTATGCCTTGGGTTTTCCTGCCAGGCTTGTATTTCAAATTGAGGCAAAAGGTCATCATTCTGGTGTTAGATCTCATGGGTTTTGGATTCTATATAAGTCCCTCCTGTGGTGATCCGGGCATCATTACACACAGGAACGCCGGAGGGGGGAGTTAGGGTCCTGTTTGACAGGCACCCACATGAGGTCAGGAGACTCAAGACACTGTTGTTATTATTGTTATTATTATTATATTTATTATTATAATGTTATTATTATTGTTATAGTTAATATTACTTGAGAGAGTCAGGAAACTGTTTGACAGGCACCCACATGTCCCTAGTTAATAGTACTGGCTGAGCTAGTTGGATCAAGTAGGCAGATAGCAAAATATTATTTTTTATTTTAATAGTACAGGAAGGAACATCATATCTGTTATTACTTGCATTTTGGCTAAGTGTGTCAAAACTGGTGCTGCAACATTACTGCAGCACCTTGGTGCACAGCCCAGAGGTCCTAATACATTCATATGGAGCATTAACCCTTGATGTACAGTGCACATTGGTGGTTTTATTGGTCACTGTCCACAATGCAGCATTAACCCATTGTTGGTGCACACTGGTGTGTGCCACCATTACTACAATATACATTTTTTGTACAACTTGTGTGTTTAATAAACTCAATAGGTTCTGTTTCACACTGCATTCATAAATATAACGCTGTGAGTCTGCAGTGTGAGTTGTCATTTGTGAAAAAACAAAGAAAAGTTGTTATTATTTTCTTTTGTATAACTTGTGTGTTCAATAAGCTAAATAGCTGCCGTGCCTGTTCCTCAGATTACAGACAGCAATGTTTAACTGTTGAGTTGGGGTCCTGGCGATGGAGTTATCATTGAGTTCTCATTTTCACAAATGACAACTCACACTGCAGACTCACACTGCTTATACTTATGAATGAAGTGCACTGCGTTCATAAGTATACTGTAAGCACTGTGACTGCAGTGTGAGTTGTCATTTGTGAAAACCTCCCATAGAACTTGCAGTGGTAGAATTAGCGGTGGTGCAGCCAGTGTATTGCACCTGCCCCCCGTGAAGGGGTCCACAGCTGGTGGCATTATGAGTCACATTGACTCATTATATGCCGTCAATTGTTACTGCACTACCCGTTGCCAGGGCTCCAACTCAGTCTCGCCAGTTAAACATTGCTGTCTGTAGTCTGAGGACCAGGTACGGCCAGAGAGAGAGAGAGGAGGGGCCGCTCTCACCTCTCCTCTCAGCTCCTCCTCTTTCCTCCTCATTACTGCCCCTGGTTTCCTTTCTGTCACAGAGAGGTTGTTCATGGGTGCTGGGGATCTATTGTTGCAGTGACCGTCCCTGACACTAAGTAGAGCAAGAGCAGACCGATCTGCTAATCATTTCCATTCTCTTCAGAAACTCCTGATATTCATGCCAGGTAGGAAAAAAAGACAAATGAGACACTAGACAGTGTACAAGGGGCAAGGGCGGCTCAGCTGCTGCAGCAGCTCCATACAATCATAGCGTCTCTCTCAGTAGTCAGATAGCGCAGCAAGCCCATGTCTGCCCCTGGCCTGGAATCTATTTACATACTCCCTGGCATCATCTTACCCTACCTGTCACCCTCTCTTGTTAACCAGTGCCTCTAACTATCACCCTCTGCCTCTCCATGTCACACATTTTCTCTTTGTCTCCCACTATCTCTCCCAGTCATCCTTTACTTCTCCGTGTCACCCACTACCTCACCCTCTGCCCTTCACCGACTGCCTCTCCCGGCATCACCATTTTCCTTCACCCACTCTCTCTTGTCACCCTATCCCACTCTCCTACTCTACTTTTCCTAGACCTCACCCTCTGCCTTACCCATTGCCTGTCACCCACTGCATGTCCCCAATACTCTCTCAGTGTTACCCTTTTCCTGGTGACACTCACTGCCTCTCCCTGTCACCTTCTCCATGTGGCCCCACTGTCACCAACTCCCTGTCACCCACAACATTTTCCTGTCACCCAATCCCTGTTACCCACTACTTCTCCCCCTTAACTATCTCTCCGTCACCCTCTGCCTCTCTAGCATCACCCACTGGCTATCTCTATCACTCTCTCCTGTCACCCTCTACTTCTCCTTGTCACCAACTGCTTCTCTGTCTTCCACTATCTCTCCCCACTACCGACTGCCTCTACCCATCACCCATGCCTCTCCCCGAAATCACTATCTCCCCATCACCTTCTCTCTTCCACCACTGACAACTTGTGCATTCATTAAAGCTCCGTATTTGCCATGCCACTGCATTACTAAATATAAGTACTAAGTCAATAAGGATCATGATCAGTCGATAAAAGAGCAGGAGCAGCAACCAAGTACTAGTGCTGTGGCTGCTGCCAGTCATGATCTTTCACAATTTTTAAAAAAGAGGTAGAGGTGTCATATTAAAAACGGACAAATTAGTGTCTCAAAACAAGAACACTAAGGCTAAACAAACTGTGTGTTCACAGGAGAGTGTATGGGTATCCACATTAGCTATGTGGTGACCGGAAGCCTGAGGAAGGGAAACCAAAACGCGTAGCTGACGGCAGGGATATCTGGAGAACCGAACGGACATACCATCGGTGAGCACCACTGATTTTGCCCCAAGGAGTAACCGGAACTCTGAGAGGATCTATCAGTCTACATCTTTATGCACTGAACTTTTGTCATCTGGTAGGCATTTTTTGGCTCACTAGAATCCCCTTTTTTAAAATTTAACTGTCTGTCTATTTTATGTGGATATCTTCATTAAAACAGTATTATGCTATGTCGAGTATCCTACATTTTTTACATGCCACTTTCTGGAGGAGTTTAATAAAGAAACCTGCCTTTTAAGAAGTCTCATGTGATCCGCCTCTGCCTGGTGAAATATCCACATGCATAGACCTCATTTGTTTGAGGGGTGTCTTTAGGTAATTATATTACCATAAGGTGATTTCCACAAGTTTGAAGAACATTCTATCACTCCATTCTGGGTATTTGTGTGTACTAACCCCCTTCTTTGGGGACTTATTGGAGGTAATTACACCACCAAAAGGCACCCTCCACCTGAAAATAAAGATCCTTAGGAGATATCTTTAATAATCTCTAAATTAGGATGGAAGCTGTTTTGTTGTTTTTTATCTAAGAAATTGTTTTGTGGAGGGATACATTACACATCACGTTTTTAAGAAACCCCCCCATCACTAAAGGTGTAATTACAAATATAGAACATACTACGCAATGATCTGTTTAATTCTTTTATGCTAATTTGTATATGGCATACTGGGAGGATACTGTCATCTGGCCAGAAGGGAGTCTGGTGGCGAACCTGGTGTCCTGGCAGTGCTTTATAGACGATATACTTTTTGTGTGGAGGGGTACGGAAGAGTCCCTCAATCAGTGGTGTACTGATTTAAATTCCAATACATTTTCTATTAACTTGGTATTTTCCTATAGTCTTAAAGAAGTGGTATTTTTAGATTTGAGTATCTATATTGACAATGGTCTTTTAAAGACTAAAACACATAGAAAAAATACGGACTCAAACAGTTATATTGATAAATCAAGCCAACATCATCATAATTGGCTTGATGCTATTCCCTTCGGCCAATTCTCTAGAATAAAACGGAATTGCACAGATGAATCTATCTGTGAAATGCAACTAAGAGAGGTCTCTCAAAGATTAAGTGTTTGAGGTTATTCAGACAATCTATTAAATAAGGCTAGAGAGAGGATTAATAAGATCGACAGAAAGGAACTTACAAGAGTAAAGAGGAAAAATCAGACACCAAATACCAATGGGCGTTTATCAGTCAATATAACAATTGCTACCGGGAGGTTGAACAGGTTTTTCAAAGGAACTGGAATTTATTAAAACAAGACCCCATTATAGGTGATGTAATTCCACAAAAACCGGTATTTGTATATAAAAAGGCCCCGTCTCTGAAGGACCATCTAGTCAAAAGTAGTTTAGAGAGTTAATTAAGAACTAGTATTAGGACTAAAGGCTTCCATCGATGCGGGGACTGCCTTATGTGCAGGACCGTAAAGATGAAGGACAGAAAGATTGTGACTTTTAAAGTAGTGAACAGAACCCACTCAATAAATGAGTTTATTACTTGTCACTCCAAAAATATAGTGTACTTACTACAGTGTGAATGTGAGTTATTTTATGTAGGGAAAACTATTAGACAACTAAAAGTAAGAGCTGCAGAACACATTTATAACATTCGTAAATCTTTAATTACACACAATGTTTCTGCACATTTTAAAATTGCACACGAATCAAGAGCGTGCTGTATAAAGAATTTCTGGGGAATACAACAAATTTTATAGAAATGGAGAAGCCATGATATTGAGAAACGCTTCTCTCAATCAGAGATGTGATGGATCTATCAATTGGGGACCCTTGTACCCAGGGGTCTTAAAATCGATTTCGAATTGAAGAGCTTTTTAATTTAATTTGTTCACTCTCTTGATTTGTGTATTTTCCCTATTTTTATCATCTTATCACATGGTATCTCACTGAGTGGTGTGTTCATCTGTATATATGCATGTACTGGTTGACTTTGATATATATATATATGTTAACGTACCCGGTATTTTTATGAATTCATGGAGTAATCTAATTGTATTTTTTATGTTTATGTTTTATGTTTAATTGATGGACTGCGTCTGTTGGCTTGACAAAGGATGTTGAATCCAGTTGTGTTAATACTGGCATTGGAAAGTATAGCCCGCTGGAGCTTACAGTAACGGAGATCGTCTGGTGGAACGCATAATGACGACTCCCGGAACGCATAGGTGCGTCACTTCCGGATTCGGAGATGACGTACACGGAAGTGGATGCGAACGCGGCGATTTCCATATTTGAAACACCTGTCAGGCCAATTAACTATCTTTATAAGCAAGGACTTAGTGATACATACCACGCTACTGACGGACATCCAGTCCGAAACGCGTTTAGCGACGGTATGTTTATGTGGATCCGCTCACGCTGAACTTTGGTGCTCGAACTGATTTACTGAACCTACTATCCGGAAGTGAGTTACAGTGTACCCGTGGACATCTTTCTGGGGAATATCAGGAGTGGGGACCAGTTGTTCTGCCTTGCGAATTTTTGTTAATGCCCTATATTAACATATGTTTGTAAGTGGAACCATTCATTAAAGCTGCTATTGTTTTTATCATTCTGCACTATTTTGCATTTTTTTTTGTTTTTTATGGAACACGATGTGATTCGGTGGACGTCCTGAAAGAGGTCCCTTTGCTGTAGTGCCTACGTGGATGATTCTACACGTTTAAAAAAATCACTTGTTTGTAAGTGTGCATCGTGCAATAAAACGATCATTCCAATCATAAAACAATCTGCACTATTATTGTATGTCTTTTTGCCCTCTAGATGAATTTTTGACACCTAAGGATGAATAAGAACTGTAATTCCTAATCAAGTATAATTAGTGGCAACACTTTAAGGAGTTATGTGAAGTGGTGTTCTACTTCATTGTAATTGGTGGACGTGGTTTTCTCTTTAGCGCTAATTAGTTGCTGTGTATTTTTCTTCACGTTTTGTATTTTTGAGTAAATTTGGTGCTTACTCACACACAGGAATTATAGCTGCATTGTGGGGGAAATTCATTGCGCACTTTGGTTATAACCTTTGTATTCTATAGTAGAGAGCATGTAAAATCCAAAAAACAAAAGTTCAGTAAAATAACCCAAAAATCTAAATTAAAAGCATCTGATGAGAAGCGTAAACTTGCCAATATGCCATTTACGACACGGAGTGGCAAGGAACGGCTGAGGCCCTGGCCTATGTTCATGGCTAGTGGTTCAGCTTCACATGAGGATGGAAGCACTCATCCTCCCGCTAGAAAAATGAAAAGACTTAAGCTGGCAAAAGCACAGCAAAGAACTGTACGTTCTTCTAAATCCCAAATCCCCAAGGAGAGTCCAATTGTGTCGGTTGCGATGCCTGACCTTCCCAACACTGGACGGAAAGAGGTTGCGCCTTCCACCATTTGCACGCCCCCTGCAAGTTCTGGAAGGAGCACCCGCAGTCCAGTTCCTGATAGTCAAATTGAAGATGTCACTGTTGAAGTACACCAGGATGAGGATATGGGTGTTGCTGGCGCTAAGGAGGAAATTGACAAGGAGGATTCTGATGGTGAGGTGGTTTGTTTAAGTCAGGCACCCGGGGAGACACCTGTTGTCCATGGGACGAATATGGCCATTGATATGCCTGGTCAAATTACAAAAAAAAAATCACCTCTTCGGTGTGGAATTATTTTAACAGAAATGCGGACAACAGGTGTCAAGCCGTGTGTTGCCTTTGTCAAGCTGTAATAAGTAGGGGTAAGGATGTTAACCACCTAGGAACATCCTCCCTTATACGTCACCTGGAGCGCATTCATCAGAAGTCATTGACAAGTTCAAAAACTTTGGGTGACAGCGGAAGCAGTCCACTGACAACTAAATCCCTTCCTCTTGTAACCAAGCTTCTGCAAACCACACCACCAACTCCATCAGTGTCAATTTCCTCCTTAGACAGGAAAGCCAATAGTCCTGCAGGCCATGTCACTGGCAAGTCTGACGAGTCCTCTCCTGCCTGGGATTCCTCCGATGCATCCTTGAGTGTAACGCCTACTGCTGCTGGCGCTGCTGTTGTTGCTGCTTGGAGTCGATTGTCATCCCAGAGGGGAAGTCGGAAGACCACTTGTACTACTTCCAGTAAGCAATTGACTGTCCAACAGTCCTTTGCGAGGAAGATGAAATATCACAGCAGTCACCCTGCTGCAAAGCGGATAACTCAGATCTTGGCAGCTGCGGTGGTGTTAAACGCGTGTCCGGTATCCACCGTTAATTCACAGGGAATTAGAGAATTGATTGAGATACTGTGTCCCCGGTACGAAATACCATCTAGGTTCCATTTCTCTAGGCAGGCGATACCGAGAATGTACACAGACGTCAGAAAAAGAGTCACCAGTGTCCTAAAAAATACAGTTGTACCCAATGTTCACTTAACCACGGACATGTGGACAAGTGGAGCAGGGCAGACTCAGGACTATATGACTGTGACAGACCACTGGGTAGATGTATTGCCTCCCGCAGCAAGAACAGCAGCGGCGGCACCAGTAGCAGCATACCGCAAATGCCAGCTCGTTCCTAGGCAGGCTACGCTTTGTATCACCGCTTTCCATAAGAGGCACACAGCTGACAACCTCTTACGGAAACTGAGGAACATCATCGCAGAATGACTTACCCCAATTGGACTCTCCTGGGGATTTGTGACATCGGACAACGCCACCAATATTGTGCGTGCATTACATGTGGGAAAATTCCAGCACGTCCCATGTTTTGCACATACATTGAACTTGTTGGTGCAGAATGTTTTTAAAAATGACAGGGGCGTGCAAGAGATGCTGTCGGTGGCCCAAAGAATTGCAGGCTACTTTCGGCATTCAGCCACCGCATGCCGAAGACTGGAGCACCAGCAAATACTCCTGAACCTGAGGTCATTCCCCTCATCAGGCTTTTGCGGAAAAAGCTGGAGAGATTGAAGGAGGAGCTAAAAGGGAGCGATTCTGCTAGGCATGTGGGACTTGTGGATGGAGCCCTTAATTCGCTTAACCAGGATTCACGGGTGGTCAATCTGTTGAAATCAGAGCACTACATTTTGGCCACCGTGCTCGATCCTAGGTTTAAAGCCTACGTTGTATCTCTCTTTCCGGCAGACACAAGTCTGCAGAGGTCCAAACACCTGCTGGTGAGACACTTGTCAAGTCAAGCGGAACGTGACCCGTCAACAGCTCCTCCTTCACATTCTCCCGCAACTGGGGCTGCGAGGAAAAGGCTAAGAATTCCGAGCCCACCCGCTGGCAGTGATGCAGGGCAGTCTGGAGCGAGTGCTGACATCTGGTCCGCACTGAAGGACCTTCCAACGATTACTGACATGTCGTCTACTGTCACTGCATATGATTCTGTCACCATTGAAAGAATGGTGGAGGATTATATATGAGTGACCGCATCCAAGTAGGCACGTCAGACAGTCTGTACGGATACTGGCAGGAAAAAGAGGCAATTTGGAGGCCCTTGCACAAACTGGCTTTATTTTACCTAAGTTGCCCCCCTCCAGTGTGTACTCCGAAAGAGTGTTTAGTGCAGCCGCTCACCTTGTCAGCAATCGGCGTACGAGGTTACTTCCAGAAAATGTGGAGAAGACGATGTTCATCAAAATGAATTATAATCAATTCCACCGTGGAGACATTCACCAGCAATTGCCTCCAGAAAGTACACAGGGACCTGAGATGGTGGATTCCAGTGGGGACGAATTAATAATCTGTGAGGAGGGCGTTGTACACAGTGAAAGGTGTGAGGAATCGGACGATGAGGAGGAGGTGGACATCTTGCCTCTGTAGAGCCAGTTTGTGCAAGGAGAGATTGATTGCTTCTTTTTTGGTGGGGGCCAAAACCAACCAGTCATTTCAGTCACAGTCATGTGGCAGACCCTGTCGCTGAAATGATGGGTTTGTTAAAGTGTGCATGTCCTGTTTATACAACATAAGGGTGGGTGGGAGGGTCCAAGGACAATTCCATCTTGCACCTCTTTTTTCTTTAATTTATCTTTGCATCATGTGATGTTTGGGGCAAATTTTTTTTAAGTGCCATCCTGTCTGACACTGCAGTGCCACTCCTAGATGGGCCAGGTGTTTGTGCCGGCCACTTGGGTCGCTTAGCTTAGTCATCCAGCTACCTCGGTGCAAATTTTAGGACAAAAAATAATATTGTTTGGTGTGAGGTGTTCAGAATATACCGGAAATGAGTGGAAATTATGGTTATTGAGGTTAATAATACTATGGGATCAAAATGACCCCCAAATTCTATGATTTAAGCTGTTTTTGAGGGTTTTTTTGAAAAAAAAACACCCGAATCCAAAACACACCCGAATCCGACAAACATTTTCAGGGAGGTTTTGCCAAAATGCGTCCGAATCCAAAACACGGCCACGGAACCGAATCCAAAACCAAAACACAAAACCCGAAAAATGTCTGGTGCACATCTCTAATTTAAACACTTTAGGGGGGTATACATGGAGAGATTGCTGACTCTAGATTTGGCATGCATATTTAGATCACTCAGGGGTGAAATGAGCGGCCCCCCTCGCCCAGCACAAATCGCGCTGAGTGCTGAGCGGGGGCAGTGAAGTGTGCTGAGCGGTCTGTGCTAGATTGCTCAGCACACATCTCCCCCATGTTTAGGGGGCTTTAAAGGGCCGTACACACGGGGGAGATGTGGGGGGAGATGTTGGGGGAGATGAGCGTTGAGCAAACCACTCAGCACACATATCTCCCCTAGCTCAGCACAGCGCGATGTGTGCTAAATGAGGGGACCCAGTGGGTGAAATGAGCGACGTGCTAGATTGAGCCTACATGCAGGCCAATCTAGCACCAGCGATAGCGATGCGCAGGGCCGTGCATCGCTATCGCTGTGGGGGGTACACATGGCTAGATCACTGCTTAACTTCTAAGCAATCTAGTCAGATTACTTAGATTTTAAGCATGGATCTCTCCGTGAATACACCCCTTAAGGCCCATGCACACGGAGAGATTTCTGCAAGAGATTTGTAATGAGCAATTTATCATAGGAGATGTCCCTTGAACATCCCGGTGTCTAGATCACCCATACACATGTGAGATGTGTGCTGAGCAATCTGTGCTGAGCAATATGTGCCAAGTCAAAAAGAAAAAAAAAGTCCTATATTTAAATAGTGGGTTGGTAGTATAGGAGAGGGGGAGGCTTTTTCTGTTGTGGAATTGCAGTGGCCATTGCAAAATCAGTGCCTTCATTGTTCTGTGTATAGATGGTTTACCTTCTGCACTGTGGCCCTCATTCCGAGTTGATCGCTCGCAAGGCGAATTTAGCAGAGTTGCTCACGCTAAGCCTACGCCTACTGGGAGTGTATCTTAGCTTCTTAAAATTGCGACCGATGTATTCGCAATATTGCGATTACAAACTACTTAGCAGTTTCAGAGTAGCTTCAGACTTACTCGGCATCTGCGTTCAGTTCAGTGCTTGTCGTTCCTGGTTTGACGTCATAAACACACCCAGCGTTCGCCCAGACACTCCCCCGTTTCTCCGGCCACTCCTGCGTTTTTTCCGGAAACGGTAGCGTTTTTATCCACACGCCCCGAAAACGCTGTGTTTCCGCCCAGTAACACCCATTTCCTGTCAATCACACTACGTTCGCCAGAGCGAAGAAAAAGCCGTGAGTAAAAATACTATCTTCATTGTAAAATTACTTGGCGCAGTCGCAGTGCGAATATTGCGCATGCGTACTAAGCGGAATTTCACTGCGATGCGAAGAAAATTACCGAGCGATCAACTCGGAATGAGGGCCAGTGCTTTGAGAGTTTGCTGTTTGTTTAAAAGTGCTTCTTGCCTTTTATCATGGATGACTACTAGCTTAGGATATTGTACTGCCAGGCTGTTGCAGTGATTGATTTGGACCAAGAGAGAAGGATGAGGGAGAGGAGACTTGCTCGGTCTTGCTGGACCAAGCAATGGCTTTTGGAGAGGGACTCCATGGGGGTCATTCCGACCCGCTCGCACGCAGCAGTTCTTCACTGCGGTACGAACGGGTCAGAAATGCGCATGTGCGGGGGACGCATTGCGAATGCGTGTCATTGCCTGGCGACGACGCTGCCAGCGACAAATCTGATCGCAGAGGCGATCGCAAGAAGATGGACAGGCGGGAGGCGTTCCGTGGCAGACACTCACCATTTCCAGCCGTTTTCAGGGAGTGGTAAGAAAATGCAGGCGTGTCCAGGCGAACGGAGGGCAGGTGTCTGACGTCAGGACCGGGACCTTCATCGCTGGAGCTGTCGCACAGGGTAAGTAACTCATACCCTGGTCTTGTTTTGTGTGAAATTTATTTAGCATAGCAGGGCTGCACAAGCGTTCACAGCCCTGCTATGCTAAAATACACTCCCCCATTGGCGGAGATTAGTTGATCGCACCAGCAGCAAAAAGTTGCTTGGTGCGATCAACTCGGAATGAGGGCCTATGTCTCATACGCTGCTGTTACGTAAGCTTTGGGACAATGGTCCTCATTCCGAGTTGTTCGCTCGCTAGCTACTTTTAGCAGAAATGCAAACACAAAGCTGCCGCCCTCTGGGAGTGTATCTTAGCTTAGCAGAATTGCTAACGAAAGATTAGCAATTGCTAATGAAAGATTAGCAATTCTGCTATTATTAGCAGAATTGCTAACGAAAGCAATTTCCTTGCAGTTTCTGAGTAGCTCCAGACCTACTCCTAGATTTCGATCACCTCAGTCCGTTTAGTTCCTGGTTTGACATCACAAACACGCCCTGCGTTCGGCCAGCCACTCCTCCGTTTCTCCAGCCACTCCTGCGTTTTTACCTGGCACGCCTGCGTTTTTTTAGCACACTCCCTGAAAACGTCCAGTTTCCGCCCAGGAACACCCACTTCCTGTCAATCACACTACGATCAGCAGAGTAAAATAGCATAGTTTTGTGTAAAGTTGCTTAGCGCGTGCGCCCTGCTGTGCATACGCATGCGTAGAACTGCCGGATTTTAGCCTATTAGCAATTCTGCTAAAATTAGCAGCGAGCGAACAACTCGGAATGAGGGCCAATAATCCTGAGTACTACTGGAACTACCTGTACGTGAATGATGACATGCTCCAGGGGCTGCTGCAACTGGTGATGCCTCTCATTGTGAAGCAGCACACAGTTATGCGCAGGGCCATTACTGCTGAGGAACAACTGGTCACTATCCTGCGCTATCTTGCTATGGGACCTAAAGTTCTCCACCCTAATCTCCCCTCAGGCTTTAGGAGTGATAATTCCAGAGACCTGCAAGGCATTATACAGTGTCCTCCAAAAGAAATTACAAATGCTTGATTGGTTTATATTTTATTGTATTTTTATTCAAAATAAAAATGTTTCTTGTTTTAAACTTCTTTTGTCAGAGTATGTACCTGTGTGTGTTGTGCATGTATGTTAGAAAACAATGTATTCATTAGAGATGTGCGGCGGGCACTTTTCCTGTTTTGTGTCTAATTCCCCGCTCGTGTTTTGGTTTAAATCATAAGTAAAAATGATTCTGCAAAGATACATACTGTACTTACACATGAATATCTTATTAAGATCCCTCATGGCTGTTTTACCAAGTGCTATTCGTCTTCGGGTTTCTAGTCGGCTCGCTGCTTTAGTGTTGATTAGTGATCCTGGTAGGTTAAAACTATCTACTATTTCAACTTTTTCTTTTAGGTGAAAATAACTAAGGTTGCCAGTTGTTACAATCTCTGTATTCTTCACATTAGGTGCAAGCCCATTTTCAGACAACATTCTTTGATCTTAATTAGTAGTAGAGATGTGCAGCAGAAACTTTTTGGGTTTTGGTTTTGGATCTGGATCCCCGCTCGTGTTTTGGATCTGGATTGGTTTTGCCAAAACCATCCTTTTGGGTTTTGGTTTTGGATCTGGATGAGTTTTGAAAAAAACATAAAAACAGCTAAAATCACATAATTTGGGGGTAATTTTGTATTATTAACCTCAACATTCATTTCCACTCATTTCCAGTCTATTCTGAACACCTCACAATATTGTTTTTAGACCTAAAAGTTGCACTGAGGTGACTGTATGACTAAGCTAAGCGACACAAGTGTGCGGCACAAACACCTGGCCCATCTAGGAGTAGCACTGCAGTGTCAGACAGGATGGCACTTTAAAAAAACTAGTCCCCAAACAGAACATCATACAAAGAAGAAAAAGAGGTGCAATGAGGTCGCTGGATGACTAAGCTAAGCGACACAAGTGTGCGGCACAAACACCTGGCCCATCTAGAAGTGGCACTGCAGAGTCAGACAGGATGGCACTTTAAAAAAACTAGTCCCCAAACAGAACATGATGCAAAGAAGAAAAAGAAGTGCACGAGGTCGCTGTATGACTAAGCTAAGCAACACAAGTGTGCAGCACAAACACCTGGCCCATCTAGTAGTGGCATGCAGTGGCTGAATGTCGAAAGTGGCCCGCAATGTTTCAGTCTACTGACAGCATCTCCTGCACGGCACGCCCCTGTCATTTTTCAAAAATTCTGCAATTGGTGGACTTATACGGCAGTACCCCTGGACTTATATGGCAGTGTCAAACAGGATGGCACTTTAAAAAACCATGCCCTAAACAGCACATGATTCAAAGATGAAAAAGAGATGCACCAAGGTTGTTGTATGACTAAGATAAGCGACACAAGTGTGCAGCACAAACACCTGGCCCATATAGGGTTGGCACTGCAGTTCCACTGCACTATAGGCAGATACCGAACGCACGTCTAACACCAGCATAGTTGTTATGGCCTCAATAATCCACTTTGCAACAGGTTATATATATAGACGTCAGTATCACTGGAATTATATGGCAGTACTACTAGTCATATACGGCAGGATCACTGGACTGGACTTATACGCCAGTACCACTGGAAGTATACGGCAGGATCACTGGAATTATACAACAGTATCACTGGATTTATACGCCAGCATTACTGGAAGCATACGGCAGTATCACTGGAATTATACGGCAGTATCACTGGAATTATACGGCAGTATCACTGGAATTATACGCCAGTATCACTGGAATTATACGCCAGTATCACGGGCATTATACACCAGTATCACAGGAATACGCCAGTATCACGGGAATTATACGACAATATCACTGGAATTATACGCCAGTATCATGGGAATTATACGCCAGTATCACTGGAAGTATACGGCAGGATCACTGGAATTATACAACAGTATCACTGGACTTATACGCCAGCATCACTGGAAGCATACGGCAGTATCACTGGAATTATACGGCAGTATCACTGGAATTATACGGCAGTATCACTGGAATTATACGCCAGTATCACGGGCATTATACACCAGTATCACAGGAATACGCCAGTATCACGGGAATTATACGACAATATCACTGGAATTATACGCCAGTATCATGGGAATTATACGCCAGTATCACTGGAATTATACGGCAATATCACTGGAATTATACGCCAGTATCACGGGAATTATACGCCAGTATCACAGGAATTATACTGCAATATCACTGGAATTATACACCAGTATCACTGGAATTATATGCCAGTATCATGGGAATTATACGGCAGTAACACTGGATATATGGCAGCAGAGGACACCACCACTGTGACTGGTCACTGGACTGATGCTGCACAAAACAATACCCCTGGTCTGATGCAAAACAACACAGCAAAACTGCAAGGGACTTATACAGCAGCTGGACTGAGCAGCACAAGACAGCACTGGAATCGCCACCCCACTTTCCAGCCCACACAGACACTGAGGACACGTCCTCTCACTACACTCTCCGAGACTGGAGTGAAAATGGCGGGGATGCTTCTTATGTGGAATCCAAACCCCGCGAGAATCCGTCAGCGGGATGATGACGTTTTGCCTCGTTTTGCCTCGTTCTGGTTTCCGAGTCAGGCGGGAAAACCCGAGCCTGACTCGGATCCGGGCTCGTGACGTGAAGTCCGGTAGGGTTCGGTTCTCTGAGAACCGAACCCACTCATCTCTAGTATTCAAGAGGAGCTCTGGGGTCAAGTATACCCAGAACACTTCACGACTGCGTAATTTTTTTATAGTGGAAAAGTGAGGACAAATGGGGTCCAACAGTGTGGAACAAGTCAGGCATACCTGTAATAAATGCCCCCTTTACCATTACCTTGAACGGGGGATAAGTGAGGACAAATGGGGTCAAACAGTGTGAATCACAGGGGTCATTCCGACCCGATAGCTCGCTGCAGTTTATTGCAGCGCAGCGATCAGGTCAGAATCGCGCATGCCGGATGGCCGAAGGCCGTCGTTCAGTAGCGATCGCCTCTGCCTGATTGACAGGCAGAGGCGGTCGCAGAACGGGAGGGGGCTGGACGGCAGCGCTAAGCCGCCGTTTAGGGGGCGCAGTCCGGCCAATGCAGGCGTGGCCGGACCATTGGGGGGGCAGGCCACGGCGGCTGCGTGACTTCTCACACAGCCGCTGCGGCCAGTGTCAGCGACAAACAACTCCCGGCCAGCCGCAGGAGCTGCGCTGGCCGGACTTACGCCACAAATACAAGCTTTTGTATTTGTGCGGGGGCGGACTGACATGCGGGGCGGACTAGCCCTGTGCTGGGCATCCCCCCGCATGTCAGGGAAGATGATGCCCAAGTCAGGCATTGCTGCAAATACTATCATAACGCCCCCAAAAAAACACAATTTGGTAAACCATAAAAAATACACAACACTTTAAAAAAAAAAAAAAAAAATGTACTTATTAAAATATATTAATTTTTAACACTTATGCAACTGGATTCATTGATGTGCATTAGGCCAATGATTGTCTGTTAAGCAAGGATTTTTCAAACAGAACAAAGTAAAATGAGGCCTCAAAAAGTACAGTAAAGCCAGTAACAGTGATGCCATCCAACTTGGACACTGTCCTTTGAAGGAACACAGGAATGACCAATATCCCAACGTTCAAAAGTCCAGGGCAAATACATAGTAACTTAGTATCTAAGGTTGAAAAAGGACAATTTGTCCATCGAGTTCAACCTATTTGTGGGCTCCTGTGCAGTATTATGTTTGGACTAAATTTTGTCAGATGCTGATGTCAGCCGTTGTGTTTCATTCCTCTTAATAACTATAGTGCGTGACTATGCACCATATCCCTGGATATCCTTATCCATTAGGAATTTATCTAACCCATTCTTAAAGGTGTCGACTGAGTCCGCCATTACAACTCTCTCAGGCAGGGAATTCCAAACACGTATTGTCCTTACTGTGAAAAAACTTTTTTGTCGCTTTGTGCGGAATCTCCTCTCCTCTAACCTAAGCGAGTGTCCACGTGTTCTCTGTGCTGATCTTACCAAAAACAGGTCCCACGAAATCTCTGTGTATTGTCCCCTTATATGTTTGTAGATGTTGATCATGTACTCTCTTAGTCTCCTCTTTTCCAGTGTAAACATGCCTAGCCTTGCAAGCCTTTCCTCGTATTCCAGCGTCTCCATGCCCTTAATTAGTTTGGTTGCCCGCCTCTGAACCTTTTCTAGCTCCAGGATATCCTTTTTGTATTATGGTGCCCAAAATTGCACACAGTATTCAAGATGTGACCTCACTAGTGATTTATATAATGGGAGTACAACACTCATGTCCCTTGCATCAATTCCCCGTTTTATGCATGCTAATATCTTATTTGCTTTCTTTTCTCGAATCTGACACTATGGTAACTAAGAACAAGATGAATTCCTTTGTAACAAAAAAGTTGAGGAAAACGTGGAAGAATAATCTTTCCAACTGAAACTAGAAAAAAATAATTAAAAAATAATAATTTAACAATTAAAAAAAGTAGCCTTATCCTCTGGGGGGGGGGGGGGGGACACGACGACTGTGTACTCAGCATTGCTGAGTACAATCCAGTGGACAGAGTGCTGGTGGGAGGAGTGGGCAGAGTGGGTGTTTGTGGGGATCCAAGCGGACAAAAAGGGCGCTTTGGCGGAGGATTACCCGGCAGATAATAGTAGGGTTGGTGGTAAGGATACTGGGGCTGCGGGGCATTTTGTGCGTGCCGCATAAGATTTGGCATTAGATCCAGGTCATAGGGTAGGTCATTATCCTCAGCCCTTCTCAATGCATCAAATACTATGAGCTTGAAAGTTCTACAAACACTTTCTGGCATTTTGCACGTCTGAGAATCTATCAAATTTGAAAATTGACGAATGTTGTCCGGTGGTCTATTAAGTATTTTGTCCGCCCGCTGGATACATTGAACTGAGCTGGTGTCCTCAGAAATGGAACTCAATGATGATGTGTTTTGTCTCTGCCTTGATGGTGCTGTTGACAGAGATGCTGCTGACTCCTCACCACTCCACTCCAGTTCTGTTGCCTCTGTTGCAGAAGTGTCCACTACCAGCTCCGGGGTAGATTCCTGTAAACAAAGCAAAGAAAACATTAGGACATTGATAAACAATGATAAAGTTGAACATTTTAATGTGTTTTAATTTACCGGATTAAGGGTCCTCTCCTCCTCTTGCATCTTAGCAGACTCTTTATCCAGGCTACCCCATCTACGTACCCTAGACTCTCTCTCCAAAAGGAACTTCATCTGTTCATAGTACCATAGCGTTGTCTTTTTAAACATCATCAGTCCTGGCTCCTGAACATTGGCACTCGATCCCTCGTGTGTGTTCCTTCTTGAACACCGTACGCAAATTCGCTATCTTCTTCTTCACTCAAATGAGATTGGCATCACTGTTATGGGTTTTGCTGTACTCCACCAATTATCTGTAGGCCTGATCCTTTGTCTGTCTGTTTGAAAAATCCTTGCTTTTGACTTTCCACAGACAATCGCTGGCACAATACATATGGATGAATCCAGTTGTGAACTCTCGGTCCATTTAAGAAGCCATTACTGTGAGAAAAATAAAAAAACACTATTTAAATAGCAAGCAAAAACGTTACATAAAAACATGTTGACCCTGAGATTGTAAAAAAAAAAAAGCAAAAAAGACACAAACTAAACATGCTCCCCCTTTTCCCCAGGATAGTGCCCCTTATAATGCCAGAGTAGTTATAGTGCCCCTTATAAGCCAGAGAAGAGCCCTTTATAATGCCAGAGTAGTTAAGTTGCACCAGATAAAGCCCATTACCCACACTGCGCCAGGTAAAGCCACTTATACACACATTGTACCACATAAAGTCGCTTATACACATGTTGCCCCAAGTAAAGCCGCTTATACACACGTTGCACCAGGTAAAGCCGCTTATACACACATTGCGCCAGGAAAAGCCATTTATACACTCATGTTGCACCAGGTAAAGCCGCTTATACACACGTTGTACCAGGTAAAGCCGCTTATACACATGTTGCACCAGGTAAAGCCACTTATACACATGTTGCACCAGGTAAAGCCGCTTATTTACACGTTGGGCCAGGTAAAGCCGCTTATACACACGTTGGGCCAGGAAAAGCTGCTTATACACCCATGTTGCGCCAGGTAAAGCCGCTTATACACATGTTGCACCAGGTAAAGCCTCTTATACACATGTTGCACCAGGTAAAGTCGCTTATACACACGTTGCACCAGGTAAAGCCGCTTATACACATGTTTCACCAGGTAAAGCCACTTATACACATGTTGCACCAGGTAAAGCCGCTTATTTACACGTTGGGCCAGGTAAAGCTGCTTATACACACGTTGGGCCAGGAAAAGCTGCTTATACACCCATGTTGCGCCAGGTAAAGCCGTTTATACACATATTGCACCAGGTAAAGACGCTTATACACATGTTGCACCAGGTAAAGCCGCTTATACACACGTTGCACCAGGTAAAGCCGCTTATACACCCACGTTGTACCAGATAAAGGGGGACATTTACTAAGCAGTGATAAGAGCGGAAAAGTGAGCCAGTGGAGAAGTTGCCCATGGCAAGTTTGGCAACCAATCAGCACTGCATTAACATCTATAATTTGCATACTATAAAATGATACAGAGCTGCTGATAGGTTGATGGGGCAATTTCTCCACTGGCTCACTTCTCCGCTCTTATCACTGCTTAGTAAATGTCCCCCAAAGTCACTTATACACACGTTGCGCCAGGTAAAGCCGTTTATACACCCACGTTGCAGCAGGTAAAGCTGCTTATACACACGTTGCACCAGGTAAAGCCGCTTATACACACTTTGCACCAGGTAAAGCCGCTTATACATACGTTGTACAAGGTAAAGCCAATTACCCACGTTGCACCAGGTAGAGGCCCTTAAAAAAAACACGTGCTGGACATTACAAAGCACCACAAAAACATAATTAATAAACCTCCCCCCGCCAGCTAATACAGCCTCAAAGCACATTATGCACCACAAAAACATAATTAATAACCCCCCCCGCCAGCTAATACATACTCAAAGCAAAGTAAGCACCACAAAAACATAATAATAAAACCCCCACCCCACCCCTGCCTGCTAATACAGCCTCAAAACACATTAAGCACCACAAAAACATAATAACACCCCCCATCCCCCACCTGTTAATACAGCCTCATAGCAAGCACCACAAAAAACATAATTAATAACACCCTCCCCCCGTGCTCTGGACTTGAACCTTAGGAATGTTAGGGACTCAACTGATAGGTGGGCCCATTTTTTAAGGCCAAAAATTATACTAAGAACTTACTCCATGTTAAATTGCAGAGTTTATTATAATTGTTCTGATTGCTAGTGTTTAGAGTGTGCACCTGCATATTTCCCTTTTTTTCTGTGTACTGTACTTATTGGGGATCGGTATGAAATACCTCCAATCAAAATCCCGACGTTCAAAATCCCAACACCAATTGACCGATGGTCAAAATCCCGACAAGGTCAAAATACCGACATGGACAAAATACCGACATTTAAATTACCGACAAGGTCAAAATACCGACATGTAAAATGCAGACAGGTCAAAATACCGACACATGTTTTCTTGTTGTTTTTTGTGTGTATGTCGACATAAGTCAACATGGACACCATATAAAGTGTACCGCGTCCCCTCGCATGGCTCGCTGCGCTCGCCATGCTTCGGGCACGGTGCCTCACTACGCTCGGCACACTATTATATTCCCCCTCCAGATCCACTGGGATGGTAAAGTATGAACAAGTCGGTTTCAATGAAAAAAATCATGAAAAACTCATGTCGGTATTTTGACCTGCCGGCATTTTACATGTCGGTATTTTGACCTTGTCGGTATTTTAAATGTCGGTATTTTGTCCATGTTGGGATTTTGACCTTACGGATTTTGACCATCGGTCAATTGGTGTCGGGATTTTGAACGTCGGGATTTTGATTGGAGGTAAACTGACTGCATCCCACTTATTGCACATCCCTCATATGATTTTCATTCATATTAAGTGGTTCCCATATACTATTTACTACTGTTAATATTTAGTGTGTGACACAAAGAAGGTAAACTTCATACTAGTTTACTGAATCATGCTGCCCTGGGTGGAGTAGTAAATCACTCATCGGGATCCGGTCAGGATCCCATCGTTTGGGATGCCAGCAGTCGGAATCCTGACACTGCTCAGAATACCAATGCAGGGATCCCGACATTGATAACAATGCCGGTGCCGCCATCCCTTCTGCTGGCATCCCAAAGGTAAGTACAGTATGCCGTCACTGCTTAGCGCTAGGCTGTGGGGGAAGGAAGGGGGGGTGATGGTGGTTAGGTTTAGGCTGCAGGGAGAAGGTTTGGGTCAGGCTGTGAGAAGGGAGGGTTAAGATTAGGCCCCACCAGGATGGTTAGCATTAGGCTGAAGGGGTGGGAGGGTTAGGTTTAGGCTGCAGGGATGGGGGTTAGGATTAGGCACCACCAGAAAGGGTTAGGGTTAGGGTTAGGCTGCAGGGGTGGTGGTGGTGGTGGTTGGGGGGTGTTAGGCAGGTGGGAGGGAGGGTTAGGGATAGGGAGGTAAGAGGTTAGGCTTAGTATACTTTCCTAGTAGGTGTTGGTATCCATTGTCAGTATTCTGACCGCCAGCATCCAAAGCATCGGGATCCCTATACCACCCTGACTCATCCTGGAGAGTACACAATATTAGATGGCATGGAAAAATGGAAATTGTTAAGGAAGTACAGTAAACAAATATTTCATTGATAATGTTGCACTTGAACACGGTGGGGGAGAGTTATCAAATCTTGGAGAGACACAAAGGGTCTCATTCCATTTTGTAGGTCACAAGTGTGGCTGTGCAATTCTGTACAAATAAAATGCAAATGCAGCAGGAGGTATCTGTAGTATTTCAATGCCTCTCGTATGCATCTGCGAGCTCCAATAGCTGCATCTAAGGATGCAGCATCGGATCACCATGGCGACTAACTAGTAAATAGTGATTGATAAGCCCTCGCTCAGTCTGAAGCTTACGGTCAGCAGAGTCCAGGAACTCCACATCTGATAATTCAGACTCTGGGTCCAGCACACCTACAAAACGGGGGCAACACCCCCCCTTCCCCTTCCCTTTTGTAAAATGGACCAAGTTGCTGTCCGCTGCCCTGCACCCCCCATTTTCCTGGTTGTTTCTGCAGTGCTGCTGCCACTGACGGAGGCTCCAGAGAGTATTAAAAAAATGGGTGCAACTGTGCTAGATATGCCACATGGTAACGTTATAACAATGTCTTCCTAACTAAGAGGATCCGTATATACTATGCATAAACTAAGACAAAGCATATCAACATACAGCACATAAATGTTTGTGTTAAGTTTAATTTCCAGAATATTAATTGGCTACTGCTATAATTTTGCTTCTGGTTTTAGACATGGTAAGTCGGGCTGTACATGCGTTAGCATGGGCTAGTGGAAAGGGATCCAAAAACTGCAAAACAATAGCCCATAGGCTGCTATTGGCTAACGTCATCTGAAGGGGTGTTAGCTACAGGGGCAAGCTCCAGAATGCGAATCTTTGTAAACGTGGGGGCTGCTTTTGTGATCAAAAACAGGGGACTACAGCAAATACGGTATCGGTGATATCTGCTGCAGTCTCCTTGGATGTAGTGCCCAGTAAGTCATTCAACATGTTGACAACAACAACAGGTACACTGGGGGAGATGTACTAAGCCTGAAAAGTGATAAATATCACTGTGATAAAGTACCAGCCAATCGGCTCCTAACTGCCATGTCACAGGCTGTGTTTGAAAAATGACAGTTAGGAGCCGATTGACTGGTACTTTATCACAGTGATATTTTTCACTTTTCAAGCTTAGTACATCTGGCCCATTATGAGGTTGAACCTGTGATGCCAACATGTTAATAATATGATTTTGGGCCTAATTCAGATCTGATCGCAGCAGCAAATTTGTTAGCAAATGGGCAAAACCATGGCCCTCATTCCGAGTTGTTCGCTCGCTAGCTGCTTTTAGCAGCATTGCACACGCTAAGCCGCCACCCTCTGGGAGTGTATCTTAGCTCAGCAGAATTGCGAACGAAAGATTAGCAGAATTGCGAATAGAAATTTCTTAGCAGTTTCTGAGTAGCTCGAGACTTACTCAGCCATTGCGATCAGTTCAGTCAGTTTCATTCCTGGTTTGACGTCACAAACAAACCCAGCGTTCGCCCAGCCACTCCCCCGATTCTTCAGACACTCCCGCGTATTTCCCAGAAACGCCAGCGTTTTTTCGCACACGCCCAGAAAACGGCCAGTTTCCGCCCAGAAACACCCACTTCCTGTCAATCACAGTACGATCACCAGAACGATGAAAAATCCTCGTTATGCCGTGAGTAAAATAACTAACTTTTGTGTAAAATAACTAAGCGCATGCGCTCTGCGAACCTTGCGCATGCGAGGTAAGCGACTAATCGCAATATAGCGAAAATCGGCAACGAGCGAACAACTCGGAATGACCACCCATGTGCACTGCAGGGGGGACAGGTATAACATGTACAGAGAGAGTTAGGTTTGGATGGGGTGAGTTCAAACTGAAATCTAAATTGCAGTGTAAAAGTAAAGCAGCCACAGAAACAAAAAAAACCACCCAAATCTAACTCTCTCTGCACGTTACATCAGCCCACCCCCCGCGCGCCTGCAGTGCACATGGTTTTGCCCATTTGCTAACAAATATTCTGCTGCAATCAGATCTGAATTAGGCCCAAAATCATATTATTAACATGTTGGCATCACAGATTCAACCTCACAGTGTACCTGTTGTCGTCAACATGTTGAAGGATATGGAAGGACACAGCATATCCCTGGCCTTGGAAGCACAATGGGGGTCATTCCGACCCGATCACTCTCTACAGTTTGTTGGAACTGTGCATGCGCCGGGCAGAGCTGGATTAAGACCATGGGGGGCCCGGGGCACTTAAGAGAGTGGGGCCCCTAATAGAGAAGGCAGAAAAAGAAAAAAAAAATATATATATATATATACACACACATATACATATATATATATATATATATATATATATATATATATATATTTGCCTCCCCAAGCAGCACACCCCCTGCCACACCGCAGATCGGATCTCTCTTCCGATCCGATCTGCGGTGCTGTGCTCCCCGGATCCCGTCCTCACTGCAGCAGCGGGCGCACAGACAGGACAGCTGAGCTGAGCGACGGCTCAGCTGTCCAATAAAGTATGAATGAAGCAGCCTGCCGCTCAGTCATTGGCTGGGCACGCAGGCTGTTTCATTGATACATTATTGGACAGCTGAGCCCAGTGGCGTACCTAGAAATTTTTCTCCCCCAAGTGAAAAAATCCTTCGCCCCCCCCCCCCACATACCCCCCGTAATTGGCACTAGCACAGGTAGAAAAATGTGCACGCCGCAGGCGCGCGCCGGCAAAAAGGGTGTGTGGCTTTGTCGAAATGGGCGTGGCTTTGCGTGGAGGGCGTGGCATTGCAGGAAAAGACTACCTTATACCCCAGTTTTGCAACCTGCACGCCCATACGTTGGCCACCACAGGAAAGAAAAATAATCCTGATTCATGCCCCTTACATTATTTGTCATTTTTCCTCCTTATAGTAATGCCCAGTATACATTATTCCACATACTGCAATGGCCCTTAGACATTATTCCACACACAATAATGCACATGACACAATATGCACACACTGTAATGCCCCAGACACATTATGCCACACACCGTAATGCCTGTGACACATTATGACAGGAATCGCAATGCCCGTTATACATTATGCTACACACTGCAATGCCCCTGATACATTATAGCACATACAATGTCTGTGACACAGTATGACACACACCACAATGATCCTGAGACATTATACCACATACCACAATGCCCGTGATATAGTATACAACACACCGTAATGCCTGATACATTATGACACACACGCAATGTCCGTGATACATTATGCCACACACCGTAATGCCCATTACACATTAAGTTCTACAGTAAGGCTTCTAATTACTTTTAAATTACCTGCTCGTTGCCAGGGGTTTCATGCTCTTGGTTCCATGCACGGTGCCAGAGGTTTTCATGCTCAGGGTGTCATGCTCGTTGCCAGGGGTTTCATGCACTGGGTGTCATGCTCGTTGCTAGGGGGTAGTGCTTGTTGCTAGGGCCATGCTCCCAGTGCCACATATGCCCCCAGTGCCAGATATTCCCCTACAGTGCCAGGTATATGCCCCTAGTGCCAGATATTCCCCCACAGTACCAGGTACATGCCCCCAGTGCCACATATACCCCCCCCCCCAGTGCCACATATGCCCCCTCAGTGCCTGCTCCCCCCAGTGCCAAATATTCCCCCACAGTGCCAGGTATATGCCCCCAGTGCCAGATCTTCCCCCCACAGTGCCAGGTATATGCCCCCAGTGCCAGATCTGCCCCCACAGTGCCAGGTATATGCCCCCAGTGCCAGATCTGCCCCCCACAGTGCCAGGTATATGCCCCCAGTGCCAGATCTGCCCCCCACAGTGCCAGGTATATGCCCCCAGTGCCAGATCTTCCCCCCCACAGTGCCAGGTATATGCCCCCCAGTGCCAGATCTGCCCCCCACAGTGCCAGGTATATGCCCCCAGTGCCAGATCTCCCCCCCACACAGTGCCAGGTATATGCCCCCAGTGCCAGATCTGCCCCCCACAGTGCCAGGTATATGCCCCCAGTGCCAGATCTGCCCCCCACAGTGCCAGGTATATGCCCCAAGTGCCAGATCTGCCCCCCACAGTGCCAGGTATATGCCCCCAGTGCCAGATCTTCCCCCCCACAGTGCCATGTATATGCCCCCCAGTGCCAGATCTGCCCCCCACAGTGCCAGGTATATGCCCCCAGTGCCAGATCTCCCCCCCCCCACAGTGCCAGGTATATGCCCCCAGTGCCAGATCTGCCCCCCACAGTGCCAGGATAATGCCCCCAGTGCCAGATCTGCCCCCCACAGTGCCAGGTATATGCCCCAAGTGCCTGCTCCCCCCCCCCCTGTGTTGGAGGGACACGGACCGCATCGCGCGTCTCTCCTGTGTCCCTCCCTGGCTCTCCCCCCGCTGGTCTAATACAGGAAGTGCCGGTTCGTGAGCCAATCAGAGCTCACGAACGGCACTTCCTTAGACCGGCCGGGGGAGAGCGAGGGAGGGACACAGGAGAGACGCGCGATGCGCTCCGTGTCCCTCCAACACAGCAGGGAGGGAGAGGAGACCGCAGATTGACATGCGGACGCTCGTCCGCATGTCAATCTGTTCTAAGGGAGCCGGGGAGCGGAGCACAGCACCGCAGATCGGATCGGAAGAGAAATCCGATCTGCGGTGTAGCAGGGGGCCCTTTTGGAAAGGGGGGCCCGGGGTACGTATCCCCCGGACCCCCCCTTAATCCGGCTCTGGCGCCGGGTCGGAACTGCGCATGCCCCGGCGCATGGCAACCTTCGTTACCTATTGATCGCCTCAGAGACAGAGGCGGTCGCTAGGCGGCGAGGGGGCTGAACGGCGGCGTTAAGCCGCCATTTAAGAGGTGCGGTCCGACCAACACAGGCGTGGCCGGACCATTGGGGGGGGCGGGCCACGGCAGCTGCGTGACGTCTCTCACAGCCGCTGCGGCCAGCGGCAGCGACAAACAACTCCCGGCAAGCCGCAGGAGCTGCACTGGCCGGGAGTTACTCCTTAAATACAAAAGCATCTGCGCTGTGCGATGCTTTTGTATTTGGGCGGGCGGGGGGGGGGGGGGGGGGGCGGCACTGACATGCGGGGCGGACTAGCTCTGTGCTGGGCGTCCCCCCGTATGTCAGGGAAGATGATCGTAGCTGTGCTAAATTTAGCACAGCTACGATCAACTCGGAATGACCTCCAATATACCTATATAAATGGTGGGACAATACTTAAGTGCCCCATAGGACAGCTTGAATTTACAAGATCAAGCTGTGTTGTATGAGTGTGTATATTTATTTACTGTATATTTAATTGTACCAGACATAAACATTTACACCACAAAGGAAGTTGATGTTTTGAAATAAATATTGAAAACAGTTTATTATTTGTTAGCATTACTGATATAAAGCTGAAATGAATGCTGAAAGTAATGCTAGCTCCTTCTTTCTAGATTAAACAATGGTACATACATTACTTTTCTTGACATCCATACTTTGTTTCTGTTCAGTACAACTACAGTATATGATTCTTTTGTTGTGATTTCATTTTGCTAATGCACACACTGTTTAATAAATTATTTTTCAATGAGTGTCTTTGTTGTAGAACCATGACGTAATTGAGTTTAGTCCCACACACGTTCATTAACCCACTGAGCTGGAGAGTGAAGACAAAGCCTCTCTCTGCTGCTGGCACTTAGGGGTCACACTGATTGCAAAGCAATCTTCTGGTGGACTGCACACTCACCCTAAATACAGCCTGTCCAATGCCGATGAAAAGCTGCCTGGTTAAAAATTTCACTTTAGATAAATCCATATTCTCATCAAACGAAAGAGCTGGGGTTAATAGTGAGCCAATCACTAATTATTAATAACCTATCCTCCTAGTGGCGTATCTATCATGGGTGCATGGTTTGTGATGCACATGGACCTAAAAGTGCCCCATGTTGCACATATAGGGCCGTCCATGTGGCACCCCACATTGATATGCTCAAAAAGATGGCTTGGCATTGGAGCTATCAATGTCTCTGGCACATGGACCATCTTTACGAATGTATAACCAGGGGCGCCGAAGAGGACAAAGGGGGGCTGGGTCTGATGCAGGGGCCCAGTGGGGGCCCAATTCCCCCCTGCTTACCATACCTAGCAGCAGCAGCTCTTCTCCTTAGGACACGCTGCTGTGTGCTGGGCTGCAAGGTGGCCATGGAGGTGCTTAGAGTACACTTTATTCCTGTATTTTTTACAGGAAGGGTGCATGGCCACGTCTTCTGTGATTAGGTCACGCCCCCTGAAAACTACCTGGACCCAGCCAGGCTCTCTACTGACCTGTGTATGACCAGAAAGATGGCGTAGCCATGAGCAAGTAGTGGGGAGGGTCAAAGCCGGCCCTAGCCAATTTGATGCCCTAGACAGAATTTGGGCTGTTGCCCCCTAGCGCCGCCGCTAGTTCTGCATCTGACCCAGCAATGCTCAGGCAGTGGGGCCCACCGGGGGGGGGGGGGGTAAACCCTGCATAATGCCCATAATACACATAATGTCACCCAATAATGCCCCTTACACATATGCCCCACATCAGTAATGCCCATAATACACATAATTCCACCCAGTCATGCACCTTACACATATGCCCCACATTAGTAATGCCCATAATACACATAATTCCACCCAGTCATGCACCTTACACATATGCCCCACATTAGTAATGCCCATAATACACATAATGTCACCCAGTAATGCACCTTACACATATGCCCCACATTAGTAATGCCCATAATACACATAATTCCACACAGTGATGCACCTTACACATATGCCCCACATTAGTAATGCCCATAATACACATAATGTCACCCAGTAATGCACCTTACACATATGCCCCACATTAGTAATGCCCATAATACACATAATTCCACATAGTAATGCACTTTACACTTATGCCCCACATTAGTAATGCCCATAATACACACAATTCCTCACAGCAATGCACTTTACACTTATGCCCCACATTAGCAATGCCCATAATACACAAAATTTCACACAATAATGCACCTAACACATATGCCCACATTAGTAATGCCCATAATTCCACACAGTAATGCACCTTACACATATGCCCCACATTAGTAATGCCCATAATACACATTACTTAGTGTGAAATGGGTTTTAGAAGTTCTTTGCCACAGTTCTCATCCCTCACCAGGGGTGATGACAGCTGTGCCAGGCCCAGGTAATCTGAGGGGGGTGTGACCAATGCAGGCCACACCCCATCTTTACAAATATTGGCCTGGTGAGAAGCAGGGGGTGACAGCGATGCCTGCTGGGGGGAAGAGGTTGCGGGTGCGATTGCTCACCCCCCCACACATGTCAAACAGGGTAAGAGAGGACGCTGCTGCAGTGCCTCTCTCCATAGTGCAGCACACAGCAACATGTGTGCTGCACTGGGGAGAGAGGCTGCAATTGCTGCAGTGTCCACTATTTATCGGCTCCATGCTGGTGCTGTGTACATTGGGGAAAGGAGGGGCAGCGGGACCTGGGCCCCTCCAACAGGCCCAGGCCCGGGTAAAGAGTACCCACGCCCCCTCGGTGCCACTGCTCCTCACTATGGGCCTGATTCGGACATGTATGCAAAAACCTGATGGTTTTTGTACATCTCCGATGGTGATTAGACTGCGCATGTACAGGACCCATTCTGTGCATGTATAGTTGAGTTCCTGCATGATTGCACGCAGTGCCCCCTAAGCAGCAGCCTGTTTAACAGGCAGATGGTGTTTGGAGGAGGGGTGAAGCTGGCCAGTGTTCATGTTTACTGGGAGTGCTAAGTCTGTTTCTTCCAACATCGATTTTCTGTCCTTGGCTAAGCAGTTCCAGTCTTCCTAAATAAGCTTTGGCTGACTGTCACGATGGTGATGCGATGCTGGGTATTTGGACTTGTCACTCGGATCACAGATGCCTCCTGCTGTATTATCAATTTTACACATTGCTGCTGTGTCGAAAGATGCAGCAGTAATGTGTTCCGTTTATCGCTGAATCAGGCCCTATACTAGGGCATACATTCCTACTCTCCTGGAATTTCCAAAAGACTGAAGAATTTGGAGACATTTTTTTAGATATACGTGCCGGACAATTTTTGCTGGATTTGGATTTGGCTCTGATTCATTGTCCAGCTTTGGATTTGCCAAAATGCTGTGACTGGCTTTGGATATGGATTTTTTTTTTTTTTTAAGTGACCAAAATGCTATAATCTCATTATTTGGGACTTTTTTTTTTTTTTTTTGTTCCCAGATTATTATCAACCTCAATAACAGTAATATCCAGTCATTTCCAGTAAATTTTGACCATGTCAAAGATCACAATATTGGCCCTCATTCCGAGTTGTTCGCTCGCAAGGCGATTTTAGCAGAGTTACACACGCTAAGCCGCCGCCTACTGGGAGTGAATCTTAGCTTCTTAAAATTGCGAACGATGTATTCGCAATAATGCGATTACAAACTACTTAGCAGTTTCAGAGAAGCTTCAGACTTACTCTGCATCTGCGATCAGTTCAGTGCTTGTCGTTCCTGGTTTGACGTCACAAACACACCCAGCGTTCGCCCAGACACTCCTCCGTTTCTCCAGCCACTCCCGCTTTTTTTCCGGAAACGGTAGCGTTTTTATCCACACGCCCATAAAACGCCGTGTTTCCGCCCAGTAACACCCATTTCCTGTCAATCACACTACGATCGCCGGAGCGAAGAAAAAGCCGTGAGTAAAAATACTATCTTCATAGCAAAATTACTTGGCGCAGTCGCAGTGCGAACATTGCGCATGCGTACTAAGCAGAAAAACGCTGCGATGCGAAGAAAATTACCGAGCGAACGACTCGGAATGAGGGCCATTGTTTTCACCGATATTTTATTTATTTATTTTTCTATTTACAAACTTGCAGCTAGGTTTAAACTGCATGGATCACAGGGCTTATAGATGCATGTGAACAAAGCATACTAGGGTAAAGCACACCAACCAGTGCAAACAAACTAACAATAGATATATATTTTACTTTTTTATTTTTTCTATTTTTAAAACTTTGCAGCTCGGTTCAAACTGCGTGGATCACAGGGCTTATAGATGCTCATGCACGAAGTGCACTAGGGTAAAGCGCACCAAACAGTACAATTTACAGCAGAGTACAGCACAGCATACAGCAGTGTGCACCCTATACACAGCCACTATACAGAGCATAGCCACTTGTGAGTCTGGAGTCTCTGGACAGTGCTGCAAGTATGGCAGTCTGCATACTGGTAAGAAATTGACAGTCAGTATGCAGTGCCATTGGCCATCCACCTGTACTTGCAGCCGCTGCTGTGTGTGTGTGTCAGGGGAGAAGAGTGTAGCTCATGCCTCTCCTGCCCCTTAGTGCTCAGCCTGGCAGCAGTGGTGTGTGTGTGTCAGCTGTCATGGGAGGAGAGCGCAGTGCACGCCTCTTCTGTCTCTCATTGCTATGTCCGGTGACAGAGGCCTGTACGATCTTAAACCAGCCGCCGGCAGCGGTAGCTCCTGATTGGCTGCCGGTCTGCAAGCTCTGATTGGCTCACAAACGGCTTGAGATCCTACATGCCGCTGGCGGACTGAGCACTGAAAGGCAGGAGAGGCACACACTGCGCTCTCCTCCCTTGACACACACGCACAGCAGCAGCAAAGGCAACCAGAGCAGCAGTGGTGAGCAGCACTGTGGGGTGGGGGGCATGTGTGTACCTGGCACTGTGGGGGCATATCTGGCACTGTGGGGGCATATCTGGCACTGTGAAGACATGTTTACCTGTCACTGTGGGGGCATATGTGTATCTGGCACTGTGGGGGCATATCTAGCACCATGGGGCATATGTGTATCTTGCATTTTGAGTATATATTTGGCACCATGAGGGCATATGTGTATCTGGCACTGTTGGGGCATATGTGTATCTGGCACTGCACTACTGGGGGCATATGTGTATCTGGCACTGTGAGGGCATATGTGTATCTGGCACTACACTATTGGGGGCATATGTGTATCTGGCACTGCACTACTGGGGCATATGTGTATCTGGCACTATTGGGGGCATATATGTATCTGGCACTGCGCTATTGGGGTCATATATGTATCACGTCCCCATTTTCATTGGCCCAGCCCTGTGTGGCATGTGGCCATATCAATTTTTGGTGCACGTGCCTTTGGTGCACCCGCACAGTTGCATTGAGACATTTTTTCTACTTACACCACTGCTCTGGACACAACACAGCTGAAACAGCAGAGTAAAGTGCAACACACAGCAGCGTACCTGTATATACACAGTCACTATACTGCACAGCCACAATTAGTCTGGAGTCTCTGGATGGACACATCACAGCCTAATCAGCAGAGTACAGAGCAGCGTGCCCGTATATACATAGTCACTATACTGAACGGGTGTAGTATGGTATGCCGGTGGCCGGGCTCCCGGTGACCAGCATACCGGCGCCGGGAGCCCGACCGCTGGCATACCGACAGTGTGGCGAGCGTAAATGAGCCCCATGTGGGCTCGCTGCGCTTGCCACGCTGCGGGCACGGTGTCGCGCTACGCGTGCCACGCTATTTTATTCTCCCTCCAAGGGGGTCATGGACCCCCACGAGGGAGAAAAAGTGTCGGTATGCCGGCTGTCGGGACTCCGGCGCCGGTATACTGTGCGCCAGGATCCCGACAGTCGGCATACTGAAGACCACCCTACAGCACAGCCACAATTAGTTTAGAGTCTGTGGATGGACACAGCTTAAACAGCAGAGTATAGCACAGCATTTGTCAGCATTCACTGAGTGAAATGGCGCCGAGTCCTGGCCGCGGCTCCTTATGTGGAATCCAAGTCCAGCGAGAATCCAATGCTGGGAAGATGACATTCGGCCTCGATGTGGGATCCGAGTCTTGCGGGAATACCCTCAACTGCTCGGGTGGACTCGGATCCCCAATGTTCAGGGGCTGAATATCCTATATCCAAAATGCTTGAAATCAGAATTATTTTGGACATGGGATTTTTCCGTATTTTGAAATAGTTGCATACCATAATGAGATATAATGTCTATGGGACCCTAGTATAAGCACAGAATGCATTTATGTTTCATATACACCTTATACACACAGCCTGAAAGTCATTTTATCCAATATTTTTCATAACGTGCATTAAATGAAGTTTGTGTACGTACACACAATTAATTTACACAAAGGTTTCACGTATTTCGGAATATTCTGCATTTCAGAATATTTGGATATGGGATACTCAACCTGTATACAGGAACTCTTGCTGTATCCAGGAATGCCACCTTGGACAGATAAGCCTTTATATTTCTGACCTCTTGTATGTGTGCTACCTAACATTGCCTGCTATTTGTTATTTACTTGTTTTTAAGTATGTATTTGTTGAGATTAAAACTGTGTTTTTGAAAAAAGGAAAAACCTTGTTGGTTGTGATTGCTTTCCCTAGATTTTACACAGTATCTGTTGTATAAACAAATATGCAGTTAAGACGTTACACATGATGGTCTTTATATTTTCTCCGTTCTTTTATATACACCTTGACTATATGCTGGTCTGACGACCGAAGACGCCAACTAAGAAGCTTTGGGGGTCATTCCGACCTGATCGCACACTAGCTATTTGTTGCAGTGCTGCGATCAGATAGTAGCCATCTATGGGGGAGTGTATTTTCGCTTTGCAAGTGTGCGAACGCTTGTGCAGCCAAGAGGCACAAAAAAGTCTGAGTAGGTCTGAACTTACTCAGCCGCTGCGATCACTTCAGTCTGTCCGGTCCCGGATTTGACGTCAGACACCCGCCCTGCAAACGCTTGGACACGCCTGCGTTTTTCCAGCCACTTCCTGAAAATGGTCAGATGACAACCATAAATGCCTTCTTCCTGTCAATCTTATTGTGATCGTCTGTGCGAATGGATTCTTCGTTAAATCCATTACTCAGCACCGATCCGCTTTGTACCCGTACGATGCGCCTGCACATTGCGGTGCATACGCATGCGCAGTTTTACCGAGTTTTGACCTGATCGCAGTGCTGCAAAAAATAGTTAGCATGCGATCAGGTCGGAATGACCCCCTAAGTCCATTCCCAAAATATTTGTTCACTTGAGCACATTTTGCACCTTGTACGTTTACACTAGTAGGTACTTTAGAACGTAATTCTTTACTATTTTATCCATGTTTCACAAATACACTGTTTTTTAGCAGCCACCCACAGATATTAATGGGGAGTGTTTTTTAATAAGCAATTTTATAAATTATTTACGTGTTATTTCTTTGACACTTGTGCGCTTAGTTCCCAAAAATTTTTCTTTAGATAGATATATATATATATATATATATATATATATATATATAGAAAGAAATTGGAGCACTCACCAGTCTCAATACTCAAATATGCACCAGATTTATTTGTATTGACAGCATAATTCAGCTGTGCCTCACAGCCTATGTGGTAACAAGTGTACCTTCCAGCATACAGGGTATCTCAAACGTTTTCGGTCCTTGCTGACCATCATCAGGAGATATTCAATAATATTCAAGGAAAGCTGTCTTAACCATCCAATCATCCATCTGCAGCATAGGCTGTGAGGCACAGCTGAATTATGCTGTCAATACAAATAAATCTGGTGCATATTTGAGTATTGAGACTGGTGAGTGCTCCAATTTCTTTCTATATACAATTGGATGTTCGTGAGAACTTCTTTGGATGACACCCCAGCGGATGGACTATGATCAAAACGTGAGTGCGACCCATATACCCATATATATATATATATATATATATATATATATATATATATATATATATATATATATATATATATATATATATATATATATATATATATATATATAAATAATGTACTGAAACCCGAATATCGGGCAGTTGTCTGTGGACCAGACTTTATAAGAAAAGGATCAGCTACAGAGAAGCGCACTGATCTAAAAATTCTTCTTGAAATATATATATATATATACACACACACACACACACACACACACACACACACACACACACACACACACACACACACACACACACATATACATGGATAGATAGATTTAATAATTATATGATTTGAGTACAGTCCACAGTCCAGCTCTCTCCAGTTTGCAATGTGTTAATTCTAAATTCCAAGTTTCCTGCCTTTTCCTCTGTGGGTGTTACTATGAATTCCATTAATCCAAGGATTGGCCCCCTTGCATTCTGAAAGCTGCTTACAGATGAAGACATTAGTGTGTGTATGTTTTTTTTTTATTACCACTTTGTCCCCTGAGTGTCCTAGAGATTCAGTCAAGTGTAAACATGAAGTTCTGGAAATCCAACTGTCCCATACACATCTCAGCCTGGGAGAACTTTGTCATGAATTGCTACTGATCTGTCACTTCTGGTTTCACCACTCTGCAAGGAAAGTGGCTTTTTGAAACTGGTGAAGATAATTGCGTTGACCCACATCTGTCCTAAAATTGCAATTAAGTGGATACTTTTTTAATTTGATTTACTAACTTTATTTAAGGAAAAAACCCACTTCATTATGGCAAATTCAGGAATCCAGCTTCTTGGCTATTTTCTGGCTTTGGGAGGGTGGATAGGGATCATCTCCACCACAGCATTACCTCAGTGGAAGCAGTCGTCATATGCCGGAGATGCGATTATCACAGCAGTAGGACTGTATGAGGGCCTGTGGATGTCATGTGCTTCTCAAAGCACTGGGCAAGTGCAGTGCAAAGTCTATGACTCTCTGCTCTCCTTGGATGGTATGTAATAAAATGTGACATGCACACCTCAATTCCTAAGCAATTATTCTAGTATTGGAAAAATGCCCTATTTATTTCCCTAATGCTGGCAATTTCAATGCATGAATTCATATTATGTGTTTAATTGTACATCATTTTTTTAAATCTTTAAATACTGTATGTGTATATAATAAATGGCCTGGGGATAATTCTACAATGTTGGCTGTTGAGAAAGCCAAGGACAGCAAGTGTAACAGTTTTAGCTAATTAGTCTGAGTAAGATTTATGGCACAGAGATGTACATAGCCTAAGTAACACTTAATCCCAAAGACAAATTAGAGCTGGCAGGCTAACGTAACAACAAGTAGTCGCTGGTGACAGAAAATTGTATTAATAATGACTTCTAAAACAATTACTAACTGCTTACTGGTAAATTGGAGAGAAAAATGTATGAATAATAACACAAGTACTGACATAACTACCCTTCAGTTATACCCATAATGTATAATTTATTATGCCTGGCTTACAAGGACTGGGGCTAGTACAAATAGGTAACAGAGGCAGCTGATGAAGGTTATGTGTACATAAGCACATAGTAGTTCAGCCTGCATTGAGCTACCATTTAATAGAGTTGAATGCAGCTCAAACAGCTACTTAAACAGGAATTATTCCCATGACCTATGATTGCAAGTGCTGTTGATACAGCCATGCAGGGCAATGTAGGGTAAGTGCTTGGCATACTAGTATATACAGGTATAGTATTTCTCTTTTATTACATTGCAAGGTCTATGGCTGTTGTACGGAATACAGCTCTCAAGCCATGGGACAATGAAGGCCTAATACCTACTGTATGTATCTATTTTCTTAGGAGCAGCTAGGCTTAGGGAAAATGACTCCACACACAAATATACTGCTTTTCCATTTGCTTGTTGTAGGGTCAGGACAAATGTCGGGCAGGAGAGGCAGCTGCCTTGGATACGAGAATATAAAAATTACCTGCACCTGTCATGGCTCTGATTATTTTACATTTTATTATCTTTGCTATATTATCACTTATTTATATTTTGTTAACATGCTATATATTCTGCTTCCAGAGGCAACAAATGAAATGACAAATTCTCATCCCTTATTCAAAACCATAACACTTTGTATGTGAGTTGTGTGTGCTTTACAAGACAAATATTGTCATTTCTAAACGTGATTGGTTCTACCAACTATTACTACCCATAATTTATATACAGGATGAGTATCCCTTATCCAAAATTGAAAATCCCACAGTTTTGGGTCCCCTACTGAGATGATGACATCTAAATTATATATTATGTGCATATATATATATATATATATATATATATAGAAAACGAGGTGGGTCCGGCACAGCCACTTATGAGCAATAGTACATCGGGTGCCCTCACAGGAAACAGATAGCAAACACAGGATGGTGCGGCACTCCAATGATTCACAAAGGCAGAGTAATTAAAGATGCAACGTTTCAATGCCCGTTTATTAAATTGGCATTTTCGTCAGGTATATGATATATATATATATATATATATATATATATATAGTGTGTGTTATTATCTCAGTAGGGGAACTAAAAATGTGTGATGTTTAATTTTGGATAAGGGATACTCAACCTGGATCCACATATTTAAATATATATATATATATATAAACGTGTGATTTCCTACTACATACGGTCTTGCTGACTGAGGGAGGGCACCGGAGCAGGTAAAGGATTGATTCCTTGGAGTTCCGGCTGATTTCGATTGCTATATATATATATATATATATATATATATATATATATATATATATATTTTTTTTTTTTTTTTTTTTTGTGAATCCCCTTCACTTTCCTGCCTCCTACAACTTTTTTTTTGTGAATCCCCTTCACTTTCCTGCCTCCTACAACTAAGGCCACTACAATGCATTATAAGTGCATTCCTGGACCATGGTTCCTCGCCTGCTTGTATGTTATACTACTGTATATTCTATGTCATAAGTCATAGACAGATTTCGATTTCCATTATTCTTACAGGGCATATAGACTGACTATCAAGGGTGTCGGATCAGTTCCTCAACTGGTCCCATAGCAAAATTTGTTTAAGGGCCTGGTCATGTAGTTCTAACCTCACAGACGCCCACTCTTCCCTCATCTCTGGGCCCTGCAGCAACTACACGTCCTGCAGTGCTGGTATTTCCACAATTGCTTGTGTATATACATGCTGCATATACCTCATGTAATGTAAACTGTGATTATTATTATTATTATTATTATTATAGTAAACTGTAGAGTAAACTGTGATAGAGAGGGTGTGTTCCGATGAAGGGTATACCTAATACATGTATGTCACCTGCTGTCTGTAGAAATCACTACAGCAAGACTCATCAGGCTTCACTGTTAGGTGGGCCCAATAGTAGTTACATTGGCAGTTATAGATACAGCCATAAAGATTACATATACTGTATTAACCAGCCCCTAAGGAACAGTCTCGATAAAATATGGCTCCAGGCACAATATTCTCTTTAAATTTGAAGCCTCTGCCCCACCTAAACACTGCTCTAGCTAATCAGCTTCCATCTGACAATACACAGCACTGTTTACATTCAAATATGCTTAGGCTGCTGTGTCGGTAGAGCTATTGGCCGAAGGAGCCATCGAATATAAATGTACCACAAAACCATAGGGCTGAGGTAGAATTTAAATTTCAGGGTAAAAATTCCTATAGTTTTCTTTTAAATAGACTACGTACCAACAAACTATTCAAAGTCTCTATGCTGGTTTTACAGTCTGTGCCCACAGTGCGTTCCTTTTCCTTCTCTGCATTACACAGAAAGAAATGTTATTGTAGCATTTGATACTTAAACATGCCTCCTTTCTAAAGTGTCAGTTACAGCAGATCAAAGACAAAGAAGAAGCAGCTTTCGGTACAGAGAATTTAAACAGACATTATTGAAAAAAAACAACCAACAATTTGTGACAACGTAGGGGGTAATTCCAAGTTGATCGCAGCAGGACATTTTTTTAGCAGTTGGACAAAACCATGTGCACTGCAGGGGGGGCAGATATAACATTTGCAGAGAGAGTTAGATTTGGGTGGGTTATATTGTTTCTGTGCAGGGTAAATACTGGCTGTTTTATTTTTACACTGCAAGTTAGATTGCAGATTGAACTCACCACACCCAAATCTATCTCTCTCTGCACATGTTATATCTGCCCCCCTGCAGTGCACATGGTTTTGCCCAACTGCTAAAAAATTTCCTACTGCGATCAACTTGGAATTACCCCTGTAGTGAGGTTCTCAGGTTACGACTGGGAGTCATAAATGATGCAAAGTGAACTTTTTATATTATAATATGTATATCTTTTTACAATGGGGTATCCAAATTCTAAATCAAGCTATAACTAAGTGCAAGATAGCCATGCCCACTTATGAGACTCCCACACACATTCAGTCACACACATACATACAGTCACACACTCACACACTTATACACATACATACAGTTTCATACCTATGCACATACATACAGTCACATGCATACATTTATACATACAGTCTCACACTTATACACAATCACACATACACATATATAGTCACACACACACATACATACATACAGTCACACACTTATACACATACATACAGTTTCTTACCTATGCACATACATACAGTCACATGCATACATTAATACATACAGTCAGTCTCACACTTATACACAATCACACATACACATATATAGTCACACACATACATACAGTCACACACATTGGGGACAGTAAGGATGGTATAATGGTTAGCATTACTGCCTGAGAGCACTGAGGTTTTGGGTTCGATACCCTTTATGGATCTGTGTGGTGTTTGTGCATTCTCTCCATGCTTGAATGAGAGTCCTTCGGGTACCCCGGATTCCTCCCACAATCCAATAATATACTGGTAGGGTAATTGGCTCCCAATAAAAAAATAACCGTAACGTGTAAGTGTGTGTGTATACAAGGCTGCTGCAAGGTTTCTCACCTCGCCCCCCCCCCCACCACCACAACCATCACATCCCCTTCCCCCCCAACCCATTATCCTGCCCCTCAGGTGAAAAACTGCTGAGGTAGAAACTTCTAAGTTCCACAGTTTAACTTTTCAGATGCTTTAATATTGGATCTTTCATATTGAATACAGGAGAATTTTTGGAATTGGCAACACCGGGGAGTGCATCCACTACATGCAAAAGCTTAAGCGGAATGCCAGTCTTATCTGATACGTACAATACAGTATATACGTTTTAATGCCGTTTTATTGTGGCATTTTCATCCGATCAACAAGGATAACAAACTTCTCACCTTTTAACAGACAGATCACTCAGTGACCAGCAGTGTCCGGGAGGCGGGCCACGTGCATGCATCGGGCGACTCATAATTGATGATGTCAGACACAAGTCTGTCATCACAGTGCTCCCCTTCACCATAGCAACAGTAACAATACTGGAAAATACACATCATCGCATTTAACAGAATGGAAATTAGCTCTATGAATGGGTACAGTATGATTTACAGATGGACACAATGCCGACGCTCATAATCCTGACAGCCATTGACCTACAGACAAAATACTAACACAGTCAAAATACCGACATTCACTATGCCGATATGTTCAAAATTCCGACATAGTCAGAATACCGATATTTGAAATGCCGACATGTCAAAATACTGACATGCTTTTTTCTGGGTGGTTTTTAGTGTCAGTTCCGACATAGGTCGACATGGACACCGTCTAAATGAACTGCGTCCCTTCGCATTGCTTGCTGTGCTTGCCATGCTTCGGGCACTGTGCCTCGCTACGCTTGGCACAGCATTATATTCCCCCTCCAGGTCCACTGGGAAGGTAAAGTATGAACAAGTCTGTTTTGGGGCAAAAATTCCTCAAAAATGCATGTCGCCATTTTGACATGTCAGCATTTCAAATATCAGTTTTCTGACTATGTCGGCATAATGATTGTCGGTATTTTGACTGTTGGTCAATGGCCGTCGGTATTGTGTCCGTCGGTAAATAAACTGCTACCCCTATGAACACATACTCTGTCCACAACATTGCTAGAAATCAATGTGTATAGCCACCTTAGGTTTATAAAAGAATATTTAAATAGATAATTATATTGAGACCAACAGCAATGTTACTGGAAATCACAGAGTAGCCACATGATTACGACACTAAATACATTTAGAATTTTAGAACACAAAGTGGACCCAGTAGCTCTAAACATGGATATTAAACCTATAAATAATATATAGTCATATAGGCTACGTTAATAATAATAATAATAATAATAATCAACATGGTGAATCATACAGTATAACAATATTCACCCCTTAGGCTATAGTCTGAATGTAATCATAGAGCAACACTATACTGATGTAGGCTAGTTACCACAAGAGACATCTTTCAAAATGAGAATAATGAAAGACATAAATCTAAAGGTAAATATCCTGGCGGAGGGAGCGGATCTTGTCCCCAGTCATCAGGTTGGGGGAAGGGAGCGAGTAAGTAATGAGGGGAGGCAGAGACAGGCCCCCGGACATGCGGCTCCAGCCCTGGAACGGCAGATCTGACATGGGTGAGCTCAGCATGGAGCGGGTGCCTCACGGCGAGCACAGCACTCATCCTTCATTTGTTGATTCCACTCAGTGCCACCCTTCAAGTGCTGGTGCCCATAGGCAGCTGCATAAAGCTGCCTCATGGTAGAGCCGGCCCTGTGCGTATACTTGTGTTTAGGGCAGACTAGATGGGCCAAGTGGTTCTTATCTGCTTTCAAGTTCTATGTTTCAATGTTTCTACATAAAGTCCTCCTTACCATAAAGGATTATCCAGCTGGCTGCTGGGTAGTCTTTATCACTCTGGGATCTGGATTACTCTGCAGCAGCTCCTCCCCCTCCTCTCTCCCATGTTGCCTATTCCCTGTTTGGACTCCACCGCCCTCTTCTCTATATTGCAGTGCAATTCCAACTCTGCAATGCAGCTGTGATTACATTTTGGGGGGCCTGGAGAATTGCCTCTGCTTCTTACTTATATCCTATTTTCATGGATTGCTGTTTGTTTAATATCCAGAAATAAAACTCATATATCACATACAAATAAATGTAGTTCAATATGGGAATTCATTTAAATATATTTGACTAGTTTTAATTACATTTATTCTTGTACTGAGATGTCCCTCCTATTTTGTGTTGTATCTGTGTAGATAATGCAGACTAATAATCAGGTGCAGCAGCAGGTAAAACATGCAGTTCATACATACATACAAACCAATAAACTGGATAGCCATCTCACTGCTGGTCTTCCCTTTTTCATTGGTTTTCAACCTTTCCAAGCATAATGTTTGTCTCTAGGGACCCCTTTCATAACATGTGTCCAAAGTAGGAAAGGCGCTGTCTTGTCATTTGTGGCTCTAGTGAGAGCTTAGGTTTTATCTTGTCTAATACCGATTGATTTGTTCTTCAGGCAATCCATGGTATATGTAATATTCATCTCCTGCACCATAATCCAAAAGTGTCAGTAATAATCCTATCTTATTTTTATTGATTTATTTATTACCAGTTATCTATAAATCACACATATTTTGCAGGGCTTTACAGAGAATATTTGGCCATTCACATCAGTCCCTGCCCCAGTGGAGCTTACAATCTATATTCCCTACCACATGTGTACACACACACACACACACACACACACACACACACACACACACACACACACACACACACACACACACACACACACACACACACACACACACACACACACACACACACACACACACACACACACACACTCTCTCTCTCTCTCTCTCTCTCTCTCTCTCTCTCTCTCTCTCTCACGTTAGGGTTAATTTGGTATTGAGCCAGTTACCCTACCAGTATATTTTTGGATTTTGGGAGGAAACCATAGTGCCCGGAGGAAACCATCACAAGCACGGGGAGAATATACAAATTCCATACAGTTAAAGCTGTAGTGGGAATTGAACCCATGACCTCAGTTCTCTGCAGTGGTGCAAGTGGGCGGGTACGGGTGGGTACGGCGTACCCGTAAGAATTTAGCCGTGGGTACGCCGTACCCACACCGACGGGCCGCCGCTCCTCGCACCGCCGCTGATGTGAGGGAAGGAGAGCGCAGCCTGTGCCTCTCCTTCCCCTCAGTCTCCGGCGGCTGTCATAGTTTAATTCAGCGCCGATCCGTGAGCCAATCAGAGCTCGCGGTGCGAGCTCTGATTGGCTCACGGATCGGCGCTGAATTAAACTGTGAGACACCCGCCGGAGACTGAGGGGAAGGAGAGGCACAGGCTGCGCTCTCCTTCCCTCACACAGGACGGCAGCGGCCAGCGGCAGCGGTGAGCAGGGAAGGGGGGGGGGGGGGTTATACCTGGCACTGGGGGATATCTGGCACTGGGGGGGCATTTCTATCTGGCACTGGGGGATATCTGGCACTGGGGGGCATATATACCTGGCACTGGGGGATATCTGGCACTGGGGGGGCATTTCTATCTGGCACTGGGGGATATCTGGCACTGGGGGGCATATATACCTTGCACTGGGGGGCATATATACCTGGCACTGGGGGATATCTGGCACTGGGGGGCATATATACCTGGCACTGGGGGATATCTGGCACTGGGGGGCATATATACCTGGCACTGGGGGATATCTGGCACTGGGAGGCATATATACCTGGCACTGGGGGATATCTGGCACTGGGGGGCATATATACCTGGCACTGGGGGGCATATATACCTGGCACTGGGGGATATCTGGCACTGGGGGGCATATATACCTGGCACTGGGGGATATCTGGCACTGGGAGGCATAAAGCCTGGCACTGGGGGATATCTGGCACTGGGGGGCATATATACCTGGCACTGGGGGGCATATATACCTGGCACTGGGGGATATCTGGCACTGGGGGGCATATATACCTGGCACTGGGGGATATCTGGCACAGGGGGGCATGTATACCTGGCACTGGGGGATATCTGGCACAGGGGGGCATGTATACCTGGCACTGGGGGATATCTGGCACAGGGGGGCATGTATACCTGGCACTGGGGGATATCTGGCACTGGGGGGGCATGTATACCTGGCACTGGGGGATATCTGGCACTGGGGGCATATCTGGCACTGTAGGGGCATTTCTGTATCTGGCACGGGGGGCAATGTATATCTGACACAGTGGGGGCATTTGTGTATCTGGCACTGTGGGGCAATGTGTATCTGGCACTGTGGGGCAATGTATATCTGGCACTGTGGGGCAACGTGTATCTGACACTGCGAGGCAACGTATATCTGGCACTCTGGGGGCATTTCTGTATCTGGCACTGTGGGGCAATGTGTATCTGGCAGTTAGTCAATGTGTATCTGGCACTGTGGGGCAATGTATATCTGTCACTGTGGGGCAATGTGTATCTGACACTGCGAGGCAATGTATATCTGGCACTCTGGGGGCATTTCTGTATCTGGCACTGTGGGGCAATGTGTATCTGGCACTGTGGGGCAATGTATATCTGGCACTGTGGGGCAATGTATATCTGGCACTGTGGGGCAACGTGTATCTGACACTGCGAGGCAACGTATATCTGGCACTCTGGGTGCATTTCTGTATCTGGCACTGTGGGGCAATGTGTATCTAGCACTGTTAGTCAATGTGTATCTGGCACTGTGGGGCAATGTGTATCTGACACTGCGAGGCAATGTATATCTGGCACTCTGGGGGCATTTCTGTATCTGGCACTGTGGGGCAATGTGTATCTGGCACTGTGGGGCAATGTATATCTGGCACTGTGGGGCAATGTATATCTGGCACTGTGGGGCAACGTGTATCTGACACTGCGAGGCAATGTATATCTGGCACTCTGGGGGCATTTCTGTATCTGGCACTGTGGGGCAATGTGTATCTGGCACTGTGGGGCAATGTGTATCTGGCACTGTGGGGCAATGTATATCTGGCACTGTGGGGCAACGTGTATCTGGCACTATTGGGGTCATACGTGTATCTGCCCCTCCCCCATATGTGTATCACGCCCCCATTTCCATTGGCCACGCCCCATGTGGCATTTGGCCACACCCATTTTTTTGCGCGCGCCTTCGGCGCGCGCACACAGTACCCGTAAGACATTTTTTGTACTTGCACCACTGGTTCTCTGAGGCAGTAATGTAATCATTACACCGTTCATGCTGTCTTGTTTCTTGACTGTCCAGCCTTCACACCCATACGATGTTGCTGAAAAAAACATAGGTTAAATCATAAGCAAAATGATTCTGCAAAGATACATACTGTACTTACACATGAATATCTTATCAAGATCCCTCATGGCTGTTTTACCAAGTGCTATTCGTCTTCGGGTTTCTAGTCGGCTCGCTGCTTTAGTGTTGATTAGTGATCCTGGTCGGTTAAAACTATCTACTATTTCAACTTTTTCTTTTAGGTGAAAATAACTAAGGTTGCCAGTTGTTACAATCTCTGTATTCTTCACATTAGGTGCAAGCCCATTTTCAGACAACATTCTTTGATCTTAATTAGTAGTAGAGATGTGCAGCAGAAACTTTTTGGGTTTTGGTTTTGGATCTGGATCCCCGCTCGTGTTTTGGATCTGGATTGGTTTTGCCAAAACCATCCTTTTCGGGTTTTGGTTTTGGATCTGGATGAGTTTTGAAAAAAACATAAAAACAGCTAAAAGCACAGACGGGGCGGAGGGGGGGAGGGTAATTTTGATTTTACGGAATTATTAACCTCAATAACATTGATTTCCACTCATTTCCAGTCTATTCTGAACACCTCACAATATTGTTTTTAGGCCAAAAGGTTGCAAAAAGGTAGCTGGATGACTATGCTAAGCGATACAAGTGGGCAGCACAAACACCTGGCCCATCTAGGAGTGGCACTGCAGTGTCAGACAGGATGACAGTTTTAAAAACTAGGCCCCAAAGAGCACATAAATCAAAGAAAAAAAGAAGTGTAAGATGGAATTGTCCTTGGGACCTCCCACCCACCCTCATGTTGTATAAACAGGACATGCACACTTTAACAAACCCATCATTTCAGCAACAGTCGGAGAATCAAATGGTAGGTGGGCGCTAGTAATCGGCTATAAGACAACAAAAATACCAATACTGTTCTATGACCGCAGCTTCCCAAATTGAGGTGCTGATCCTCAAGCCAAAAAATTCATAAAAATAATGAAAAAAAACTCAGAGAAGCGCTGTCGTTAAACAGTATTAATAAAATTTATTATTAAAAATATTTAATATGTGTATATGTCACAATACAATACATAAACCAAGTATCCTGTGATTTTGTAGTATGAACCAAACACTGATAACTACAAATATCAACAAAATGTAAGATACATTGTAAAAACTCCCTTAGAAATGTAGCCTCTTGTATTCCGGATAAAGGTACAGCATTTGTGCTTATCAGATGCTCCTTATAATAAGCTCCATGCATGGGCTAATTGATCTCAAGGGCTTATTTGAATATTCTTTTAAATTTAAGAGTCCATCCACAATGAAAATGGTACACTTGAGTTATCTAACGCTTGATAAAAAGCTTGAATGCTCACACTCTTATCCACCAATGAAGAAAGGCTCTTTATGGGCAGCTTATATGGACTTGATACCATGTATAACACAGTGACTTTTAAGCTGGAACCGCTATTTGAACAGTCTCATGCAAAGCTTACCCTGGCCTTAGAAGTGGAGGAATTGAACGATGTCTCCTTCTTGGTAGTGGGCGCCGGCTGCCCACCTTGCTATGCAGCGGCACGGAGGAGGCTGTCAAGTTCAATGGGTGAGGACAGGACTCGCAGGATAGTGTTGGAGCGCGGCTTGTCCACCAAAGCCGTTCGCTCGTGGTTACGTAGCGGGAGCCGCCAAAGCGTGTAGCTGTGTGTCGGGTCTTTAGTGATAACCAGGATACCGGATAGCGTGTCGGGCGGAATGCTTGCCGCCTTTCTCAGCCTCTAAACCTGGGGCTGTTTCATCAGAAGTCGCTTCCATACCGCTGCATAGCAATGTGCTTAGAATTTTTCACAAATGCACCTCTGAATTTTTACAACTAAGCAGCAGCACCCCCTATATTTTAAAGCATGCAGCAGTGTGCTTTTCATTTTTAACAACTGCACCCCTGAATTTTGACAACATACAGGACCAGTGTAATGTTATTTGAACAGCAACACCCCTATATTTTACAGCATACAGCAGTTTGCTTTTAATTTTTAACAACTGCACCCCTGAATTTTTACAACATACAGGGCCACTGTAATGTTATTTGAACAGCAACACCCCTATATTTTACAGTATACAGCAGTGTGCTTTTAATTTTTAACTTCACCCCTGAATTTTTACAACATTGAGGGCCAGCAGCACCTCTATATTTTACAGCATACAGGAGTAGTGTGCTTTTAATTTTTAACAGCTGCATCTCTGAATTTTTGCAACATACAGGCCAGCATATTTTAAAGCATACAGGAGCAGTGTGCTTTTAATTTTTAACAACTGCACCCCTGAATTTTAATAGTATACAGGGCCAGTGTAATGTTATTTGAACCACAGCACCCCTATATTTTACAATATACAGGAGCAGTGTGCTTTTAATTTTTAACAGCTGCACCTCTGAATTTTTGCAACATACAGGGCCAGCAGCACCCCTATATTTTAGAGCATACAGGAGCAGTGTGCTTTTAAGTTTTAACAACTGAACCCATTCATTTTTACAACATACAAGGCCAACAGCACCCCTATATTTTACAGCATACAGGAGGACAGTGCCCCTGCACCCTGTACAACACAATGACAGCCAGGACAGCAATACCCATGTACAGCTGCAGCACACCAGTGACAGCCAGGACCACACCCCTAACACAGCACAGGTACACCACAGTGACTGCAGCAGCACCCCTACAGTGCACACACTAACCCCACCCGATGCCACCACCCACAGAGACAGAGGTCTGTTTCCCTCACTCTCCAAGTCCAGAGTGAAAATGGTGAAAATGGCGGCGACGCGCATCTGTTTGTATGGAATGCAAAACCCGCGAGATTCCGGCAGCGGGATGATGAAGTTTGGCCTCAATCTGGCTCGGAGCATGAAGTTCTGGGGTGGTTCAGTTCTCAGGGAACCAAACCCTTCATCTCTAATTAGTAGCTGTTTTAGATCTTCATTTTCTGCTAGCAATGTGGTCTTGTTAGCACAACATAGGTTATTGATAAGTCTTCCACCAATTTATACACGCCGCTTTTCTTTGTATAGCCCTGAATCTCTGATTTGTTCTACATGCAGTTTGAACAGATATGGGGGGTAATTCCAAGTTGATCGCAGCAGGAAATTTTTTAGCAATTGGGCAAAACCATGTGCACTGCAGGGGGGGCAGATATAACATGTGCAGAGAGAGTTGGATTTGGGTGGTTATTTTGTTTCTGTGCAGGATAAATACTGGCTGCTTTATTTTTACACTGCTAATTAGATTGCAGATTGAACACACCCCACCCAAATCTAACTCTCTCTGCACATGTTATATCTGCCCCCCCTGCAGTGCACATGGTTTTGCCCAACTGCTAAAAAATTTCCTGCTGCGATCAACTTGGAATTACCGCCATGGTGAATGGATGCCACCTTACTGTACTTTGCTGATTTTAAACCTATCTGTTTCTCCTTGATCTATTCAAATTAAAGCTTCTTGATCTTTGTAGAGAATCTGTATGAGGATAATCAGATTTTCTGGTATGCCCATATTTCTTAATGTTTTCCAGAGATTTTCATGATCGATACATTCAAAGGATATACTTACTTTATTCAATGAAGCGCATGTAGATGTCATTTTGATATTCCTTGGTCTTTCAAGCATCCACCTTACATCTGCTATGATGTCTCTTGTGCCTCTTCATTTTCTGAACCTTACTTGTATTTCAGACAATTCATATATATATATATATATATATATATATAAT